>NW_009617595.1:24976-52001 GCF_000690535.1 Cariama cristata | reverse complement strand
GGTGTGGAGGCGACCCCAGGCACCCCCGCTCAGCGAGCGGCCCCGGGTCGCTGACCTAGAGGCAGCAATGGCGCGGGGAGGTGTCCGCTGCCCTGCGGCACCTGAGAGCTAGTGTGGGTGACACAGGGAGCGGGTTTATGCTCCGTGAGGTGGATCCTGGACAGGTGCTGAGCTGGACCCTGGCTGACTTCAAGCGCTTGTCCTGATGTTAATTTGAGCGTCTACCACATGAGTGTTTAACCGGCCTGCTAGGGAGAGGCAGGGGCTTTCATGGAGACTGATACAACGTATGGAGACACATGTACACTGTGCTTTGCCATACTGTGACAGTGGAAATCGTTGGTCTCTGTTTCTGTGAAGGGCCTACATCTTGCATACAGCCGGTAACAGTTTAAAAAACCTGGTTTGTTTGCCCGTCACCGCCAGTGTGGAGTCCCTCCAGTCTAGGAAGATCAAGTTTTGGTAAACCTTGACAATTACTGACCCAATAAACTGTTAGGGCACCTTCCGGGCCATTAGCGTGTATGAAAACATTGTTTTACTTTGTGAAGTATAGGCTTGATGAGTGTAGCTGCCAGTGCATGACTGCTTTTAAGGTCCCCTGAAGCTCCAAGCTGAAGACCCACATGAAATTATTAGTGCTTTACTATACAGGACTCACCTGGCAGTCTGTAGCTTGTAAGGTTAGTGAGAATTGGCTGTGTTCAATCAGTCTAAACATAGCAGAATCAGGCTTTTGCTTTGCAAGCTGCTTTGGGATTGACTTCCAACACTCAGTATCCTTAATACTTGTTTTCATTATGAGATGAAGTTAAATTATCTAGAAGAATAACTGCTTGTAAATGGAGTCTTGAGATTTTTCTTAATTACAGTTAAAACTTTTTTGATCTGCCTCAGTTTTTAAACATACAACTGTATAGCTCAAGATCTTCAGCAACAGTTAATGATAAGAGCCTCATTTCTTGGATGGTCATCTGGAGGTGTCTCAGAGAGACCGTGTTTTCAGGGCATGCTGAGCTTGCTGAAGATCTGAAAACTGTCTCTTCATAGTAACTGAAAGGCAAGATTCAAGGTCACCTTCAGGGATTCTCTGTAGAATGCAAAAGTTTTGGGATCCCTTCCTCTGTTTGGTTTGTAGAGAAGTAAACTAATAAAAAGGCAATCCTACAGAAGCTCACGAGAGTGCATACTTCCATATGTGCTTTCATACTGTTGGAGATGTACAGGTTTGAACCTCAGTAGGCCTAAAGACAACCTTGGGTGCAGGAAAGGTTATGCCCCTTCATGTGTATGCCTTCACATAGTGCGAGTTTCCTAGCAGAAGCCATTTGATGACTCCCTGCTTGTGCAGACAGCAGTAACTTGCTCCATATCAACAAGTCTTCTGAGACTGCACATTGTGGAGGAAGCCTCAAGTCTAAGAGACTCAGATTTATACAGTGGATGTCCCTCGGTAAGGCTAAAACCGTGGTCCACGCAAGTACATGGAAGAGAGGGGGTCTACTGAATTTGTTTGCATCTGCCTGTATTTCTGCATTTGAGTTTATTGTATGCTGTGGAAGACTATTCTCTAGGCTGACAGTTGTGTTCCAAATTTGTTTTTCAGAATTACTAAAAGCAATGTCACTTGTGTCTACTTATGGACCGTGTATGCTGATTTGACCCAGTAAGATACAGAGCAGTAACCTAGCATGTCCTGCCAGGTCAAAGATTACAAAGCAACACAGAAGACAACCTTATGTCTTTGGAAAAACATGGAATAACACATTTCTCTCATATGATGTCATGTGTTTGTTCAGATGGTCTGCAGTTAGAAAAATAATATGTGAAAAAGGAAAAAAATTAAAGATACAAGAGAATGTAATAGAAACAGTGTAAGGGTCTGATGAAACAAAATGGATTCTTTTTTGGGGTGGAGTCAAAGTGTTCAGGGTTAATGGATTCAATTCTGCTTCCACAGAGTTCAAGAGCAGAACTTCTATGAATTTTAATGTGACCTGAATCAGATGTTACTCTATTAACAAAACAATATTTGCTCAGACTTCTTTAATAAGTCAAGCTTGTCCAGAGACGCTGACTCTGGTACCAACAATAGTCCAGCTGGGTACGTGCTTCCTACTGATTCTGCAGTTTGTATTATATTTCACCCATGCACTGCCACTGATCTGGAAAAAAATCTTGACTTTGTTTGCTTGCTTTGAATACTGCTCCCTGTGTGCAATTTAAATAATAGGTACGAAAGTACAAACTTTGCTGGCGAAATTGAGTAAGGTTCCTGGTGCCCCTTTGTTGTGAATATCATAGTAGCTTCCTAAACTTTGCTTTGGGCCCTTGTGTATCATTATACTTCATTCTGTTAATGATATCCAGGGCAAGCCATGGAAAGCTACCATCATGCCACTAAAGGAGAACATCCCCCTTTTCTGAGATCTACACCATCTTACTTAATCAGTGTTGGTAAAGCTCTTGGAGCAGTGGTGTGTGCACTCGAGACATAAAAGTGTAGTTATCAAAAGCAGTGGTTTCTCACAGAACTTTTTGCTGAGGATTGAAAGAATCTGCATGATGAGTGCGTGGAGGAGAGAAGAACCTTTTACTTGTCTGATCTACCTTTGAGTTTATGTGTGTAGCTTAAAGCGTGTTCAAGAGCAACTGTACAGTCTGTGCAACAACAAGTGTAGTGAGAGCTGCTCAGCCGAGTAGGGGGGTGCAGAAGGCACCCCGCCGTCGCAGGAAGCCTGGGCATCCCAGGGTGACACTCAGCCTTCTGGGGCCAGAGGCTGCGGTGAAGCACGTATGAAAGCAGAGTTCAGCCCCACAACACAGGACAAAGAAAGAATGTGTTCTTTGTTTAAAAGATGATAATTAACAACCTTAAAAATCATTATGTCTGTAGTGTAATGTAATGTATACTGTAGTTTGCCTGTGGGTGAGGATAAAGTTACTTAGTTAATTGTGTTGTTTTATTGCCATGGACAAAGTCGTTGTTTAAGTAAACACATTTGCTATTCATGTAAGTGATTTGTTTGTCCTAATATTGGAGTGTTCTGGTCTTTACATTGCTTTTGAGAAATTAAATCACAAATTACTGTTTTAGTAGCATAAAAGCCAAGACCTAATTGTTTAGCAGATACTATGCTGATTTTCTGAGTAAATCACAATCCAGCTGAACTTAATGTGTTACAAAAGGGGTATTGGGTTTTTCTTCTATTACATGTATCATAGAATCACAGAACAGTTTGGGTTGGAAGGGACCTTAAAGACCATCTCGTTCCACCCCCCCTGCCATGGGCAGGGACACCTTCCACCAGACCAGGTTGCTCAAAGCCCCATCCAACCTGGCCTTCAACACTGCCAGGGATGGGGCAGCCACAGCTTCTCTGCGCAACCTCTGCCAGTGCCTCACGCATCATCGAGAATTTCTTCCTTATGTCCAATCTAAAGCTACCCTCTTTCAGATCAAAACCATTGGCCCTTGTCCTGTCCCTGTAGGCCCTGGTGAAAAGCCTGTCTCCATCTTTCTTATAATCCCCTTTTAAGTACTGGGAGGCTGCTCTAAGGTCTTCCTGGAGCCTTCTCTTCTCCAGGCTGAACAACCCCAACTCTGTCAGCCTGTCTTCATAGGAGAGGTGCTCCAGCCCTCGGATCATCTTTGTGGCCTCCTCTGGACTTGCTCCAATAGGTCCATGTCCTTCTGGTGTTGGGGGCTCCAGAGCTGAAGGCAGTACTGCAGGGGGGGTCTCACCAGAGCGGAGTAGAGGGGGAGAATCCCCTCCCTCGACCTGCTGGCCACGCTACTTTTGATATAGCCCAGGATGTTTAGTGTCCTTACAGTCTGACTCAATGTGAAAAAATGGGCTGTCATCCTTGGTTCGCTTTTGCCCTATAAATGAATCTATAACATATCCAAAATTTATTAGGAGGTAAAATTTTGTTTCCAAACTTCACTACGAGATGGCAGTGCATTTTGGGTGAAATTGAGCTCTCTGCAGAGGGAAGGCGTAGGGCATACACACTGCTAGGATGTGCTCCTGGGAGTTAAATTCAGGCTGTGAAGGAATCAGTACTGAGTTTGACTATTGATTTCAGTGGGGACAGGACTTCACTCTGATGGCTGAAGATACAGTTCTTGCACTGGCCCCTTTGTGAGGAAATGCATACAGCCTTTCTTTGCACTTCCCAAACTTTCTTTCATTAGAGAAAAACAAGTCACTCGGCTAACCTCTTGCATGATCTTTTCCGAGTCTGCCAATTCTCCTTTAAGGTTTTCCAAGCAAACCAGTGTGATTCCTGAAAGGACACCCCCTACAAAGTTAATTAAAATAAATCCATGTGCCATATTTACACTGCATCATAGAGTCATTTAGGAGCAATAGTCGGCTGCCCCACACAAAGAAAACCCACGTGAGTACCCACAAGAGATGAATGAATATTGTTTCCCTTTCTAAAACTCACCCATGGACAGACTTCATATAAAACCAGGACATCATGTATTTAGAGGCCAGTGTATGTTGACCTTGAGAATAATAAGGAAAGTTTTGGAGGTGTGTTGCTCTGACCCAGTGGATGCATCTGTATTTAAATATAGTTCATTTTCTGGAGTCGTAAGGCTCTCAGCCGTGATGAAGGTGCCTACAGAAGATAGCATAGGCTAAAGGAAACCTCTTCTGTAGCGATGTCGTTGTTGAGAATAACAATGTGTGCAGCTGGTAGTCCCAAGGGAACTTACTTTGGTTTGCTCTGGTTTTGTTTGGAAATTACTGCTTAAAGATAGCAATTAAATTTTTATTTAAATATGAATACCAGTGTGTTTGAATTTCTGTCAGAACAGTGGCATGACCCCTGTCACACCCTATATATTCTTAGACATCTGCTGGAGCACTCATGCAAATGTATATGCAGTGCTTTGCAAAGGTCCTTGCTTCTATTTGACTCGTTAGAGGTTTGGTTTCTCATACCTGAAGATCCCGAAGCCTGACTTTTCATTCCCTAGCAGCTTGAACAGTTAGTTATTCTTGTTTAAACTAGAAGTAAAGTACAACCAATGTGAACAGAGAGTTCCGAGCGGGTAGTTCTGCGCTGTCCCAGGGCAGGAATAGGTGACTATACCAGGTACTGGCTGGTGGAGAAGCAAATTGTAAGCCTCTAAGTATAGGTTGGCCCATTTGTCCTTCCATTTTAGCTGCATTGGAGCCTGCTGAATTGTTTCCTTACCCACAATAAAGGTTTTGGGGTTCTTTTTATTTATTTATTTGTCTATTTATTTGTTTTTAAAGAAAGTATTTAAAGTGTTTCCTTGTTGAAACAGACCAGCCTTAGGCTAATATTTAGAGAAAAACTGGTAAACACCGAACTTTAATTAAATGTTAGTAGGTAAGGCTCTAAGATATGTAGTTCTAGTCCAGCCATAGTCCGTGTTGGTGTTTGGCAGTTGTTTTTAGTGATGATGTTTCAGTATCTGCTGTCAAGGCATGGTCAGTCTGGGGAGGTGTGGATCTAGATAAAAAGGGATTAGTCTTTTATTGCACCGCCTTTCCATTTCACTTCCTTTCTAAAATGCACTGAATGCAGAGTATTAGACTGCAACGTTCATTACAGCTTTGAAGTGGGTCTGTTTGATGTCCCATGTGTTTTTCATCCTTTCCTCTACTCTCCCTGTTTTTACCATGGAAGTAGTGCACACAAACCACAGCCACGAGCAGGATGCTGCTGGGTCAGCAAGTGCTGTGTTCTGTCCTCTGTGACCGGACAACTGGCAGTACCTGGCAGCCTCTTGTAGTGAAGCATCTCATGGGATTTGCTGAACTTCCAAGACACTGTTCTACAATCCAGTAGATGAAGAGATACTTGGCTTTCATGATGTGCTGCTTAGTTTGTGTCTATTGTTTAATGTTTTTAGTAAGTGGTTGAAATACTCTGGTTCAGTGTTGTGATGTGTTCAGAAGCAATGCTATCAGTAATGTCTGTGAAAGATTCTCTGTGTAAAGGAGCAGAGAGTGGTGAGCCCCAAAGGAGAATACATTGCTGTTGCTTCTGTTTTGTGTTATCTTCACAATATTGAAACGTTTTGGTTTCCAAACTTTCAAAAGCTTTAGGACCGATGTGATCATTACAGGGTTTGCTAAGTCATATCCCTCTTGTGTAGTGCCTCGTGCTTTCTATTCATGGTCAGTTATTCTTTCTGTATTGCAATCATGTCTGCTTTTCCCTCAGAAGCTGTTAAATACCAATACTTTATTAAAATAAAGCAAAACAATCATCCAGTTGATTTTTATACGAGTCAAAAGCCAAGCTTTGACATTGATTTTCTTGCTAGGTTTATAAAACAGTGCCTACAAAATAGCAAAAGGTTGCTCATAAATACTGTATTTCTATGTCTCTTAGCAGTTACGTAGCTCAGCCCTCTACCACCCTTCTGCTAGAAAATTCTCATGAGGAAGTAATGGAAGGAGACAGTAAGTTAAATGACTGAAGGGTCAGTTCAAGTTTTTATGTTTTATTTTCTGATTTGTAATCATTTGCATAAGCAATGCTTACTTCACTGTGTAATACAGTATATGCGTGAGTTCAATGTCTTTTTATGCATTTCACCCTACAGTATGTTTGAAATAGTATACGTTGAGGATTTCTGTATTATGAGATGGAGTTCTATTTTGTATTTCTGGTCAACTTTTCTAACTTGTATTTTTGTTTCAAGTTGTGGGCAGGATATTTACATATGCTTACTTACGTGACTTATCTGATAGATGGCTTTTGATCTTCTTTTCCATTTTTTTCTCTTTAACTGCACTTAAAGCCACGTATAGTAAGAAAGTGAAGATGACATTTTTCCAAGTGATTATTGTTAGTGTTAAAAGTACAGGGCCAGATTGTTTTATGTACATGACAACACCAGTGCAGAAATTGGTTTTGAGGTGGTATTAGCAGTTAAAAGAGAATTTAAGGGGTGTCTCAGTAACACTTGTGTTTAAGCGCTTTCTAATCATGTAATTTTACAAAGAACTGAAATAGTACAAGCAACCGCAGGCTGGCTGCAGTTCAGCTGCTGGCTGTTTGCACTGCTGATGGAATTTTCCCCAAAGGGTAAGGGCAGTTCACACACACACACAAGCACAAGGTGTGCACAAGATATGCAAGCGGGCGCTCTGTGAGTTTTGGTCATTTAAAGATTTGCAGTTACACAGCTGAATGTTAAATAGACAGGTATTCTTGAGGAAATGCATGAGCCTCATGTGTGTAATCATCCCACTGCAGTTCCTAGCAGCTACAGATATTTTTCTGTCATGAATTCCATTTCTCAAACTTCATGGACACATATGCGTCATCTTTTTTTTTTGTATGGAGTTTAATGTCCCTGTTTGCCCTGTTAACCCCTTCATCTTTTCAAGTGTCACATATGTGAAGAGGTCCAAAATGTGCATGAGATTTAGTTTACTACATGCTTTCAGAGAACTTCAACAATTTAAACAGATGGTCAAAAATATTTTTGTTTAAGAGATACTTAATTAATTCACCTTTGTCAAGAGGAAACCTTGTCAATAAATAAGAATAAGGTCGAGACTGTTTTTCAAAGCTACCCTGAAGTATTTAGGGCTTTTTTTTTCTCCCTAAACTGGATAGAAATTATGCATCCATGAGCTTGTATTGTTTCTTAGAGCTGTAAAACTCTTCAAGAACAATCTGCATCATCACTGTGTTCCTTGGGTTCTGTCAGTATTAAACATGACTGCAGTGGGCACCTTCAATAGGTATACATGTTTAGTTACAAAAGCTGAATAATTCTGCGGTAGACTGGCATGATTCTTGGAGAGGTTCCCTTTGTTTCACATGATACAGGATTTCTGCTAAGAAAAACATTGAAATCAGCGCAGATATTTACATCATTGGGGATTTTGTCTCAGGCATGTATTATACTCTTGCATTTGAACTGGGAAATACAGCTGTTCACTATGATAGCAAATTTGGGGGATTTGTTTGCTTTTCTTTGCTGGCACCATGCCTGTTGTGCAGATCCTAAGTTACCGGAGCGGTGATGCAGCCAGGTGCTGAGATGCGTGGTGTGTTTTTCGCAGCTTAGAGCTCAATGACTATTTCTGGAGCGTTTTAGTTATATGCTGAAGTAATTATTTCAGCATTTTGAGGTTGAGGTGCCTTATCCTCTGTGGGATCCATGACCTGTTCAGGAGGGCAGGAGACCTCCACGCTGGAACTGGCAGAGCCCCTGGGAGCCTTGGGAGGCTGATTCTCCTGGCTCTGTTGTGATAGATAAAACAGTTCTGATACTTTACAAACCCCAATTTCTGTACACATGGAGGAACCAGTTTTCCGAAAAGCAGTAGAGCAGCCATCTCTGCCTCCTAAATACTATGTTACTAAAATAACATTATTACCTGATGAGCTGAGTATTGGCGTTTTTCTTCTTTTTCAATATGAAGTTTTCTGGGTGCTGTGTTTATGTGAAGAGGTACTTAATATAAGCCATCTTTTTCATTTCTAGTCATCAAATAACAGCAATGCAATAGAACAAACCCGCTGTCTCCTGTTGCTTCCTGTGTTCGCATTTTGCGCTTGACTCTTGACTTAAGAAGCCACCCTTGTCTCTGTATCATCAGTTTCACTGGATTTTCATGGTTCATTTCACCTTGGCATTTACATGTTCTTGCAGTTTACTTTAGGTGTTACTCTAGTCCACATCATCATAGTGTCTGGATGCTTGTGTAGTTGCTTTGGGGTTCCATCTCTACAGGGGAATTTTTGAATTGCCCAAAACCACTTATCTTCACAAGTTACTTCTCCTGTGCAGAAGATCTGTACATCCCCAAAATTCCACTCACCTCCTTCAAGTAAGTGCTAAATTTAGAAGTAAATATTATTCAAATATCTTTTGTAGGCCTGTCTGCTTGGCTGAAATTCATTAATTATGTTTTGATTAATATATTCTTTTAAATTCAGATCTAACCTTCCCTCAAACCTTAACATAATACAAAGCAACATCATAATACAGAAACACACCTCTATGTACAAATACAAGCATTGTAATTTCCTTCCAAGTGTTTTCTGTGTTCTTACACAGCTCTCTTGAGCACAGGAATAAATGCTCGTAGTGATGTTCAACAGTACAGTCACTATAAATAAGCTCCAATGACGTTACCACCATACTGCATGGCCATCACATGGTGGATGGTAGCTCATTATTGAGGAAATATTCCTCTATAGGAGCAGCTGAAGGTATTTCATTTAGGTGTTTCTGTACCTTCTACGTAACAGTTGTCATTTCTGGAATAACCTTCTCCAACAGACTCCAACATATCAACCAAGTAGGAGCAGGTATCTTTCTCTCCTGAATAACCTGGGCAGCCATTACAAGTCTTTAAGACTTAGATTGCTGGTAAGTGAACTTCAGCATACCAGCTAATTTTAGAAGAGCCAGTGTTTTTTACATACAGGGAATATACCTCTGTAAACTTATATATACACTGGGAAAGTGCATTACTAATTTATTGATTCTGCAGATCCAAAATATATGCAGTTCAAGCAGCAGTCCTGCAAGGAAAAAGACCCAGATTGTAAATACGGGGACACCTGGTGCTGCCCTTGCATTGCAGTTACCACTGTGGGTAACCCATTACCTATCAGTCTTTGAAACTGCTTATCTACACCTCGCCCATTACAACTAATCCTTGTAGAGTATAGGCCAGTAAAACTTCCTAGCAGCAGTGGTTTCCTGTCTCATTTCTCTAGGGACTTTCTTTTCAAGATTTTTTTCTTAAACAGGACAAGTGGTTTCAGAGAGTGAGCAAAAAAGGCTATACCTTACCTTGTTGATCATGGAGAAATTTGTACCTTAGGAAGACTTCATGGGCGTGGAACCTATATTCAGATTTGGAAAGAATATTCCCTAAGAAAGGTAAAGGTATTGTCTTTTTGTTTTGATAAAAGTAATAATTCTTAATAATTAGCTTGCTAAGTTAAGGCTTAGTTTGATGAATGTTTTCTTATTCATATGAGTAAACTTGGTGAGTTAAATAGGACTGTATGACTACAGTTGATACACAAAAGTAATTTCAGGAATCCATCCTCATGCTGTACTAATTTCTAACCTTTAAATACCCTTTAAATAAAGTAGTTGAACTAAACCAGTTAAATTAAGGGAGTTTTTCCTTTGGCTGTGAATTAATTTGGGTATTAGCCAGCATTTGTTAAAATCACATTCAAAGTAGAGAGTTACAGATTCCTTGTGGACTGTGTGACTGAGATGGAAAAACCTGTATACTGTTTAGGTAATGTTATACTTCCTTAGACTACATTTTCAACCTCAGTAACATGAATGGTTTTTGTTCTTTTTTTTCCAGAGAGAAGAGGATCCAGAGCATTTCTTCTTTTCCATTTAAAAATTGCTGAAAAACTACTAAATAAATTTTTTTCTGTTTCTCAAAATAAACAGTTTGCTACCTGCTTTCTTGTGCAATCCTTTTAGTACCCAAGATTAATGAGGCATATATGACTGATTGCTTATATGTATGTGACACAACATAAGGACAGCAGTATGATAAGGACTACCCTTGTCAAATGCTGGCATTTATTGCTGAATTCAGGGAGTTTCTCATTTATCTTGGCTGTTAGAAACTTGTGTTCTGGCATCTGATGGGCAGGGAGTTTCAGAGATTCTACCTAAACACTGAATCTCTCCTTAGAGTCAAGAGGAAAGGGCCATACAAGGAGTGCTTCAGAGAACTTGACTGGAATGCCAGCTTTTCTTCAAAGGCAGGTTGGGCACCGGCATGAGGATGATTTAGCAGCCCTCTTCAAGAGGGCAGAAAGCCAATTGCTAGGAAGCACTAGGCCCAGGGTGAGTCTGTAGGATATTTAACTCAGTAAGTATACTTACCAATATACTTACCTGATAGTTAACTTGGGTCTCCAATGTGAGGGTTTAGGCACTTGTCCAGCAGCTGGGAGATCCAGCCTGTTCAGCAGCACCTGAGCACCACTTCTCCTGCCTACACCCAATGTAGGGCCATGGTGCTCAGGCTGAATGTTTACTTCTAGATCCTCAAAGAATTTTTTGCACAAGAGGCATACTTACTTTTGTCTTGATGTAGCAAGCGCAATAATTTTCATCATTTTTCATTTTTTAATTATATTTTCTGAAAACTCGGTTCCTTTTTTTTTTTCTGTCTGCTGGTAGAAAATTGTGCTATTCCTTCTGCATTACTGAATTATTGCACTAGAATGTTGAAATCATGCAATTCAGTTGGAAGATTAATGAGGTGTGATTTCTTTTTTCAGAGTAAATTCTAAAAGCTGGAGGTCACAGGAGACATACACAATTTATTATTATGGTTTATATTTTGCTTTGGGTGAATACACTGTATTTCACTGGGAACACGGTAGGTGTGAAAAGTCATTTGCCCTTTTATATCGGGGCATATACTGTTGATTACTAATATTTTCCTTTCTTACTTTTTAATGTTTACCAAAAGCATTGTAAATTTGTTGTCCCTATTTAAATAACTTTTACTCATAAAAATATTTTAGAAGATTGAAATTGACCCCCTTACGGCATCTTTTCTTCAAAGAGAGATGCACATGCCAAATTTTATGCACTGTGAATAATCCCATTGGCTTCAAAGGAACTGCCCAATGCAGAAAGTCACTTAAGTCTTTTTTGGAGCAGGTCTAATTTTTTACAGTGTTGAATAGTGAGAGATTGGCATTGTTATCTTTATTTTGAAGGGGCAAGTCAATGTTTGTTAGATGCAATTCACTCAATTTCCCAGGAAGGCTTGTAAAAGCTTAACTTGGCAAAGGTAATGGAGAATGATACATAGTGAAAGATACAGCTTCACTATGTCTTCTTGATGGTGTCATTTCTGCATACCATACACCAGCTCACACTTTTTTTGCAAGAGGGTTTTTTTTTTATAGATAGGCAAATACACACACACACACACACACACACACACACGTGCACACAGAGAGACACACAGAGACTCCTCGGTGAACTGTGCTGTTGATATCTCTTCCTTCGACTGAGATGCAATACTGAGGTCTGAGCTTTAGCCACTTGTATTTCAATGATAGCCTTCTAGCCATAGTTTACCTAATGCGTTTCTAGTGCAACAGGCCATTGTATTCATTTTTGGAAATTGCCATTTCTCAGAAGTGAAAAAAATTACTCCTGCATGAATGAGCCATTCTTGCTGGACGTGACCTAAAGAAAAAAAAGTTCACCTTTAGGATGATCAGGCATTGGAGCAGGTTGCACAGGCAGCTTGTGTAGTCTACATCTGTGGAGGTTTTCAGACTGACAAAGCCCTAATCAAACTGGTCTGAACTCAGTCTTGACCCTGCTTTGAGCGGGATGTGGGACTCATCAACTTCTGAGGTTTCTTCCAGCGTTTCCATGATTCTGTGTTGCAGTATAACTTCAGGGAATCGTCTAGACAGCGGTTACCAGCTTTTTCTATTGGTAATTCTATTTCCATTTCTGAGATTCATTTCTGCAGTGGGAAGTTTCACAAGGCTTCTAACCCCTTGCTTGAGGAATTTCAGAACTTACAGTATTGTATCTCTTGGTTGAAATTAAGCAGTAGATTTATTTATCTGACATATTTTCATGCCTAGCACTTGCAGCCTGACAAACGGTGTTTAATTCAGGGCCTCTTGAAGAGGGCAGCTGAATGTATACTAATGTATATGGAGGTTGGGGAGCCACTGAAAGGAGGTGGCTGACCTTGGATTGGGAACAGTAGGAGTGGGAGCCTATGCTTGCGGGAAGCCCACAAGCATTTCTCGGAACCTTTAATAACAGGCAGCAGACTCACAGCTCATAGCTTCTGTACTTCTGTACTCTAAACTAACTGTTTAGAGTCTTTCTAAAGAGTTTTTTGAGCACAGCCCCTTCCTTCATCCCTCTCCCTACCTTGGCTATCTTCTCGCAGCCATGCACTCTCTTTCATTCCCCTAAAATATGCCTTTTGTACCACAGTACTTCGTGGAAGTCATTTTTCTCCATTTAAGTAGTACTTAAACTGATGGGATGAGATGGCACAGAATGGAGCATGTGAAAAAACTTAGCTGGCAAGGGATTTTAATTTTTCAAGTGGCAGAACACAATCAATTATATTACACAACTGACTAAGTAATTCTGTGTTGATTATTTCATCTTGTTTGCATGTCCAAAAAATTCAGTGAGATGCCTCTCATACCTTATCCATGAGAACAGTTTTATGGACTTCTAAAAGCTACTTACATGCATAGTGAACAGGATAAAATGTATTTATGTACAACTGTTGAAAACATCTGATGTAATGCTCCTGTGATCATCAAAGAGCATCCAAAAAAGGGAAGCTATGCTTCTTAGTATGCATCTTTATACTCAAGTCAGTATAAAGTATAATATACTTTATATTATATTAAAATCAAGGACTTTTTTCCCAGTGTAGTAATTATTTTTGCACAGCATTAGCACAGAGTTACTTAGTCTCTTAAACATTATTGAACAGGAACATTTCCAGGGAATGACAGTGACTGTAGGAAAGTATTACTGAAGACAGGACTTGTTCTTAGGTATTCCTAGTGATGTTTTCTGAAACTGTATTGAACTTCATATTCTGGCATGCATTTAACACATTTGTGTAGGTGAGCCTAAGGGCAGACTTTTGGACTTTTCACTCTTGCAGTAAGCCATCACATTTATTGCAGAAAAATTGAGTTTAGTATTCCAGCCACCAGTAACGATGGCAGCTTAGTTATCTTACTTTTTTTTTTGCCTTTGCTACAGATGCCCATGTGTGCAAATCACAGACGCATGTCCACCCTGAACCACCTTTCCATTATTGTTTGCAACTGGCAAAAAATTATTTTGGAAATGATGAACTTGTTCTCTGGGTTTTTTGGTAGGAATTTCTGTCTTTTGGGCTTACAAGAATGTACCTATCAAGGAGAGTGGTGGGATAGATTATATTTATGGGCTTAAGCCTAGACAACATTGAGAAGATGACCAATCCACTCAGCCATAACAATGTCCCCTAAGCTTTTTTAAAAATTTTCTTTAGAGCATCTTACTCTATTGTTCTTTCCTACACAATTGAACAATTATGCCATATGCAATTGAACTGCAGTCTTGGGGAAAAGCTGCATTTCATAGTGGCTGGAGTGGTTATACGAAAAAGAAACCTCCTAAACAGCTCGAGGATTTTAAAGGTGAAATAAGAATATCAGTGGAAGCTTTCTATATTTATGAATATGAAGTTAAAGCAAATACATTTTTTTATATTGCATGATCCAATGTCAGAGCTATGATTTTAACATTGTTACAGCCTCTTTTTTAATGTTACTTACCTATCAGGAGAACATTGTAAAATAAAAAAAATATATCCACTGTGCCTTCTTGAAACAGCATTAAGTAGAGCCCTCACAGCTAGAGTGAGCTATATATGTGAGAACAACTTGTTACTCCCCTGTCCTCATTAGATCTGCATGTTGAGATCCAGCTATATGTTACTGCCATCTTTCATAGCAAACAAGATTAGTTATTGATGTGAATAAATTTCAGTTATTCCTGATTGACACGGATTGCAGCAGAGGAGAAGCAGGTCCATACCTTACTGTGATGGGATCAAACACCTTCAGGGTGTTGAATGCAGGTTAAATGCTGCCGTCACCTAAGAAGTAACATTCACAAAAGCCAACTCAAACCTTATGGCGATCTTGCTTGGCAGCCTCTTGTCAATGGAGATAGACAGGCTCCTCCAGGCAACAGCTAAATTAGTCTTTTGCTTTGAATTGTTGTCTGGAAGGGTATTCCTCTCTTCACTGTCTGGAACGTTTTCTAGATGAGTGAACTTCGTAAGGCTGATGTTACGCTTTGTGAGTCAAGTCCTATGCTGAGAAGGTTAAGCTAAATTCCCCTGTGGAATAACTTTACCAAAATTAGTGGCATTCACTGACAGTGAGTATGGCTCAAAAATACTAGAAAATACCATTTGAATAAAATTGCATTGTAACCCCACTGCCCCTGCTTCAGTCAGTTATCAGAAGACCCGCTGGCTTCACTGAGGACTGGGTTTCATCTGAACGGTCTAGGGATTTACGTGGCATGTAATGAAAATTGTGTCAATTTAACAAGTACGCAAAGAAAATACTAGACTAGCATCAACAAATAAGAAAACATTGAATAAGAATGAGACACCATGCTCATCTATCCCAATAAATCAGAGATCTCTCACAACTTACCAGGCAGTGGGAGCAGCTAAAAAAATGTTTAACAGAGGAAAAGCAAACAAATTTCTGTAAAATGTCATTTGCTTTCTTTACTGGGCTGGGCAGCCCCATTTTTGAAGTAGCCTCTAATGAAGCTGTTAAGTCCAAACCAGAGTTGTGAAGCTCTTCAGACTTTTTTCACTGAAGCAGTGGCAAAGGATAGAGTTCAGAGTTAGTCTCCAAGTGATCTGTCCAACATAAATGTAAATGTTAAGACATTTTGATTTGTTTCCTTTTTTTATTTATAAAATGAATATATATTTGATTGTTGTTGTATATATACAATGTTGGCAGAAGTCACCTTAGCTTTCAGGTCTCAGTGAAGAGAACTGGAGAAAACTGTTTACAGTTTATTCGGTAGTAGCAACTGATACATGAATCAAAAAAGAATCCTTTCGGATGATTTGTATGAATACTTGTTGCTGTCTTCCCAAGTATTCATGGTGTTGAGACCTAGGAGAAATGAACCCATGTATGTCACAGGAACCTGGGTTTCATATTGGCAGGTTCTGCTGAGCTTAGGAACACCCAATTCAAAATATTTCTGCTTATGAGAAACACAGCGCGCTTCTCTGCCTTTTTTCCCCCATGGGAACATTTTCACATAGGAATCTACTTTGTCTCCTGGGAAATCATACAGTAACTCTTTGATAGTAGGAGTGGAAATTCTTTGTGCTCATCCCTTCATGGGTAGGGTTGGGAAGGCATGTGATTAACGAAACCAAGTGAGCATTTTTCTTGTAACACATGGCTGTAAATACACAAAAATAGCCTCAGTGGGAAGCTGTGTAACGTTCGAGTGCTTTAAGCTCTCCTCTGAGGTTGAAGTTAGATTATTTTAAAATAGTCTTCAAAAGTGATTTTAAAGAATTTGCAGGGCTTACTCATTTTACATGCTGTCTTGGGTAGCATCATTTATTCTGTCAGCTCTGTTTAAATTGGTTATATTTTTAGAAAAGAATCCTCACTGAATCACTTTTTTTAAAAAAACAGTTTTTGTGCAGTCCTCAGCATGTGGATCTCTGTAGGTCACAGAAGAGGTTTACACCTCAACATTTTACCAAAGAACTAGTAATGCTTTTGATTTACTCGCATATGAGAAGTAGTTGGTCAAAGAAGGAGTCCTCTCTTTAGCCACAAGAATTAGGGGGGTTTGCCTGCTTATTAATTTTTAATATTTTATTTATTGTTATCAATCAACTTAATATTTTATTATTTCTCTTCATGATTTGTATTATTAAGAGAACAGTACCACCACTCTCTTCCAGTGAGCTGTTCTTGATCTGAATTGTAGACTGCATTCAGAACTGGAGCAAGCTTGGTGTTCTTGAGTGATTCTCAAATCAAGAGAACATGACTTCTTCCTATGGGTTTCATCTTAGGAAATTTTTTAGAAGTATACCAGAAGACTGTAAAATATATTCCCTTTGTTCTACCTGCCAAAACATGAAAATATGGTCTTCCTCTTTGGAGAGGGTGCTTTGATAATGGTCATTGTTCTTTGGGCAATTAATACTGTTCTAGCTTTCACAAGTTTTTCTATCTTACTTTCACGTATTGCTAGAAAAATGTAGTTGTATAACAACATAACTTATCTACTGGGTCAAGACAAAAGTCCTTTTAGCCCGGCATCCTGTCTCTGATGGTGGCAAAAAGCAAATGCTTAGGAAGGAGTGTTAAAATAGACAAGCGTATGGTGTTACTTCCTAAGAGAAAGACTTCCACCCTCTAGCAGCCTGTGGCTTAAACATATCCTGAGAGAACAATTGCATCACTCTCTGTGTATTTAATAATCCTTACTATACTTTTTCTTCCATTACTTTGTCTGATTGCTTTCTTGATCCACAGTATTTATTTCTTCCATAATACTGTACAACAGTGAGTTCCACCATTTAATTGCACATTGTGTAAAAAATGTTACAGTTTCAAATGTAGAATTAAATTTTCGTAGTGATAAATACAGTTAACACACCAGATTCTGTCCTGGTCAGTCACACTTTAATTCAAGACTGTCAGCTGGGAGGGATATAGTTGACTAAATGCTTGTGTATCTTTATGTTTTAATTTTTTCTACCATATCCAATGAGTAGACTTTGTTAATAAGGATTAAAAACATTGCCTTCAGCTACATCTAACTTTTTTCTATTTAGAAGAATATTAAGCTGGGATGAACCGTAAATTTCACCTAAATGAGCCTTTCAGCATTTGCACATAACATCCTCAGCTACTGTATAGTGGATATCAGATCTTTTAGCTTTACAGAGTTTAGGTCACAGTTGCTTAGGATATTGTTCTCAGAGAGGTCATTAAACCTTGCTGACATTTCTAGCTCAGGTTCATTCTAAAAGTTCCAGGTAAATAGATTTGCCTGGGGATTTGTGAAGATGTGTGCAGGCTGAGCTGTCTAATAGACATGGAGGGCTTAACGGTCATGTAAAGATACAGTAAAATAAAATTGATATAATTTGAAATGTTTATTTTCCAGAGCTCCTTTTGTAGGTTAAATGCACAGCAGTGACTTTTCTCTCTGTTATACAGAGGAGCCAATATACTGTTATACACCACACAACTTCACCCGCGATCAAGCCTTGTATGCCAGAGGATATTGTTGGACAGAATTAAAAGATGCCTTGCCAGGAGTTGATGCCAGCCACTGGCCCTCCTTGTTTGAGCATAAGTTCCTACCTTATGCACTGCTGGCTTTTGCTGGGATAATGTACATTCCAGCTCTGGGCTGGGAATTTCTGGCCTCCACCCGACTGACTTCAGAGCTTAATTTTTTGCTTCAGGAGATTGATAACTGCTACCACCGTGCAGCTGAAGGGCGGGCACCAAAAATAGAGAAACAGATTCAGTCCAAAGGCCCGGGGATCACCGAGAGAGAGAAGAGAGAAATCATTGAGAATGCAGAGAAGGAAAAAAGCCCTGAACAGAACTTATTTGAGAAATACTTGGAAAGAAGAGGACGAAGTAACTTTTTAGCTAAGCTTTATCTTGCAAGACATTTGTTCATCATCTTTTTAAGCATCATACCGATTACGTACTTGTCCACCTACTATGCTACCCAAAAGCAAAATGAATTTACATGTGCACTAGGAGAGCCTCCAGACAAAACGAGCAGCTCCAAATTGCACATCAGAGTGAACTGTAAACTGCCATCTGTCCAGCTCCAGCGGATTATTGCTGGTGTAGATATCGTTCTCCTCTGCTTCATGAACTTGATAATCCTCATCAACTTAATTCACCTCTTCATATTTCGCAAGTCTAACTTCATATTTGATAAACTGAACAAAGTTGGAATAAAGACCAAGAAACAGTGGCAGAAGTCCCAGTTTTGTGATATCAATATTTTGGCCATGTTCTGTAATGAAAATCGGGACCACATAAAATCATTGAATCGTCTGGATTTTATTACAAATGAAAGCGATCTGATGTATGACAATGTGGTACGCCAGCTGCTTGCAGCGTTGGCCCAGTCCAATCATGATGCCACTCCAACCATGCGTGATTCAGGGATCCAGACGATAGACCCAAGTGTTGATCCAGCAGACATTGATGCTAATGAGCAGCTCATTATTAAGAGACCAAGGAAGAAGATGAAATGGATCCCGACCACCAATCCCCTTCCTCAGCCATTCAAGGAACAGTTAGCCATTATGAAGGTTGAAAACCATAAACCTGAGAAACCGAAGCCTGTGCGGAGAAAAACAGCAACAGACAGCCTTATAGCTCCTTTGTTAGAGTCTGCTGCAAAAACCTCACAGCAATCATCCGCTCATAAAACCGAGCCAAATGCCATCCCAAGCACAAGCAGTGAAAAAAAACACACACGACACTTTTCCTTGGATGTTCATCCGTATATACTTAGTAGCAAAAAACCCAAGCCAGAGATTCAAGCCATCCCCTCGATGCCTACGTCAAAAAGCCAAGAGGGTGGATTTTTAAACCAGGAAGAGAATGTCGTAGTACACGTTGCCTCCTCTCTCAAAGGTACAGTATGCCATAATGCCCGTACCCCCTCCACAGACCAGAAATTGCATAGCCATCTTCGGGAGCTCAAAGCTTATCTGAACTGTTTGAGCTACCTTGCTAGATTTTGGCATAGCTAATAATCTTAGGGCTTGCAGGTCTCAGAAACAGAGGTTCTCTCTCTTTAACAGCTATATGGAGGATAAGGATTATTACAGGCAGAGCTGTACAAAACAGCCTGCAGGCTGTTAGTGCTGGTAATTTTTCAAATGTAAGCAGATTTTCACAATTACAAATGTGGCCATGCCTTGCCAAGGAAATGGGGAGGGTTTGGCCTCCATGATAGCCTTCCTGCTTCACCAGCACCTGGCACGTTTTCAAACCTGCCTCATTTTCAAGTCATGTGGGAACTGCCATGGTAGATGACCAGTACTCTGACTAGTAATAGCCACTTAGGAGTGTGTGAGAAACTGTGCTAGTGGCAGTTAAAGCTGCCTGTAGAAAAAATTCTCTTTACTACCAATTCCTGGGGGTTGGCATGTGTTTGTCACTTAGGAAATCACAACTCAGATCATTGATATTGTTCTTCACGCAAGAGACATTTTAAATTGCCCTTTGTCTCATGTGGACCAGAGGATGGATGATCTGAAGTGTGGGTGCTGGCCAGGGATTCAGGAATTCTGCCATTCCCTTCCTGTGTGGCCTTGCAGGAGATGCTCTTTCTGTGCCTCAGTTTCCTGTGTGTGTCTTGGAAATCCTGTCCCTTTCTTACCTCAAAGAAGTGTTTTCAATATATCAATAATTGTTAGGTGCTACAGTGATGAGTAAAGCCATGTGAGCATTAAGAAAATTGATGGATCAGTAGATAAACTGTTAGACAGACAGATATGTTCTTGTTTATTTTTGTAAGCTACTGACATAAAAAGAAGCACTATGCAGTTGAAGTTACAGAAAGCTTTGTGCGTACTTAAAGCAATGGCTCTCATCTCATTACAAGCTAAGACCTCCCTCTGGGCTTCGACAGACTGACAGCTACCGTCACCCCACTGCCCAGCAAAGAAGTGATTTGAGGTATAAAAGTTTCTGTCACTTCCAAACCCCTATGCTCCTTAGAGCCCTCCAACTCCCCAATGTGCATGTGAGCTATTCTACAGCATTCCTTATCCAGTCACCTGCTCTGATTTCAACTCCTCAAAACTGCTGGGATTTCCTGGCCTCAATTACCTTCATCTAAATTAGTGCTTGAATATTTTAAGGGAAAAAAAATAATTACTGTAGTTTTGGGGCTGTGTTACTCCCCATTCCCATTAAAAATTTTCAGCTTTGCTTTTGAGTTAGACCTACACCGCAGTCCATCAGGTAAGGCAGACTTACAGTTTCTGGAAAGAGACATCAGTTAATGTCAAATTACTGAGTTCTTTCTAAAGACAAGTGGCTTACAATGTGTAACCACTGGTTTTTCCCATTGAAAATATCAGTGCTTTTTGTATTCCATCCTGTGGATTTCAGCAGTCATAATGTTTGTCAAATCATTAAATCATAACATTTATAAAACACCTGCCAGACTGTAGAGGAGAATAAAAGATACTTTTCACTTGTTTTTTGTTCATTTTACAAAAATACCATTCACATAAGGAAGCATGAGCATGCGTAAAAAAGAGCGAGATTTATAAAACCCATTTGTTGTTTGTCCTATTTCCCTGAGCTTACAACCCTGTTGTTTGGAAACAGTCCTGTTGGAGTTCTCAAAGGATCCCAAGAAAATTCATTTTTGGGTCCACTCCTGCTCCCACTGAAATCAGCGGCAAAACTGCCAATGACTTTTATTGGTTCAGGACTCTCCTCTCTGATGGACTGGAAGGGTGAAAGACTACTTGTCTTGTAACTGGCTGTTCTGTTCTCTTTTAGACACCCCTCATCCTGCAAAAGAGATCCTATACTCATCTGAGACATGCAGAACTGTGCCTGCTGCGGGGGCTTTTGTCACATGTAACCACAACCATATAGCCACAACCGCTGCTGCAACCAGTATGACTTTGAACCAGGTCAAGCCAGAGCCAACACCTGCACTGAACTGCAACCCAGCCCACCCTTTGCTGCACATCAACACGCTGTACGAGGATCACGAGGAGGAAGTTTCAAACATAATAGACAACGGTATGCACTCACCAACTGACACGGGAGAAATTCTCTCCATCCCTACCCCGAAGCAGATAAGGTTGGCAACCTTTGATGAACCAATGGCAATGGTGAGCTCGGTGGAGTACTGAGGACCCCGGACTCCAAGGCTGTGCCCTCGGGGCGAGGCCCAAGACCACTGCAGTGCGGACCATGGTCCCCCCAATGATGCAGTTCACTGCACGAGCATGGAGAGTTTTCACGTGGACTATAGCTTTTGGTAATAACACCGAACGGTTTTTCAGGATCACATCATGAGCCCCGACAGTCATTCACAGAATAGAATAAAGAAAATCTGGTGGAAATAGACCTTTAACACCAAGACAACCATTAACTCTAGCTCTAAACTATAGCTTCCTGATTTAAATGAGGATTAGCACAATTTATGAATATTAAGGGTCTGATGGCATGCCACAGTAATTTTAGTGTTTAAATCCTTTGCATTCAGAATCACTGATTAAAGTTAAAACAACATGGAGGTGAGGTCTACTTTTTTAATGGCAGCAGTTAAATAAGAGTTTTTTTCTAAGTGGAGAGGATTTTTTTTTCAATTCAGGATTATGAAAAAGTTATATGCAAGCAAAATTTTTGTTTGTTTGTTTCTTTAGCTCACTAATGTTGGGCTTGATGGAGACTTAGCTGAAAGGGCCTTACTACCACCAGCATTTAAATGTGAAAAGATTGATACGCTCAGTCTGTTCCATTTATAAATGAAAATACCTGAGGTATGCCCCGCCCTTTAACAAGCTTATATGTTTGATGGAAGATGATGAAATGAAGAGTTTATTTTTTTAAATATATTTTACCATGGAAAAAATTACTTTAATAACTTTTCAAAACAAGTGTTGCTTTTAACAAAATGTGTAGAAGAGAGCCATTGTAGCCGCTTATTTTTTCATAGTGTATTTATGAACAGGTTAGAAACTTTCATGGGTGCTTCACTGATACGAAATATATTACAAAGGTTGTTAAAAAAAACTTACAAAATATGAAACCAGCAAAGCTGTTTTCAAATAACACACAGTTAAAGAATTCTGTGAATTTAGGTCTGCAGACTTGGCTAGTCCTTGATTCAGCAAACACTTAAGGCCATGGGTGGCACTGAAACGACTCGTATGTCTAAAGCTAAGCACACACTGAAACAACTTTGCTGGATTTGGGCTCTAGTGCAGGCAGACAATAATCCTGCAGTATGTGCTATCACTCGGGTTCAATATTTGCCATCCTTGGCTCAAAGCACATCTTCATGCCCATCTTCCTATAACTACGGTATGTGTGATTTAATAGAAAACTCTAGTATAACTAAAACATCTATTAAAACTGTATCATGCAATAACCATTCTCAGCAAAATTATAGTGAAACAAAAAGTGACTGTGTTAAAATAATATTCCTAGCTGCATTCAGAATTATGGACTATGTGTGTTTGCTTCAAAATTACGTATAATGGTAGAAAAGATATGCAGCACAAATATGGGACTGAAATCTTGAATTTATTTTTAATTTATTACCTCAGACATGGATATATTATACCAATATTTAATGAAAACAGCACTGAAAATAAATACCTATTATTCTGAATAGTTTAATGTGTACTACTTCCTAGGTTAGCTACGTTCCAGTGGGATTTTATTATAAGCAGTAGGCGGGACATGTAAAGACACCATTCCCCCCTACCCTACTTCAGGTATGCCCGACCTTTTTGACCTAAACAGCCAAAACCCAAAAAATCAGGGAGCCAGAGGACATGTACCGCAGACAGGGAGGGGGCGTTGGGGGCAGCTGAAGGACCTGACTGTCACACCCCAAGGTCTCGGCGCAGGGTGGCATGGAGCTGATGGGGGATGCGGAGCTCAGTCCGGAGCAGCTGGGAGATGATGCCTGCAATGGCTCCTGCGGGCTTGTCTCCTTCAGCCCTGGGGACATCGATGTTCCCCCACAGCAGAGCTGTCTGCAGGAGGCAGCCGTGGGATGAGCAGGGATTTGAGCAGTTTATACACTGCCTGTGGCTCCAGTGGCCATAGGTTGGTCACCCTCTTCTAACCCACTTGAAGACAAGCTGCAGGGTGTTCGGCACCACTGCCTGCATGACTGACAAACTGGTGTGACTTTTTAAATAACAAATCTGCACCTGCGTAGCCAGGGCTTCATTCTATCCCAGGTACAGGAGGAAGCTTTCTGCAGCGAGGCAGCCTAGGAGTGGAGCATCACCCTTGACGGGATTGCAAGCGAGGTCTCTGCCTGGCCTGGCGGGTAACTGCCATCCATCCAGGGTCACCTGAAAGCAATGGCACATAGGGACTTCGGAGGTGAGCCGAATGCCCCACTACATCCTGTTCACTTAGATGAATACTGTAACTGGAATTAATTTTTCAGGCAAATTAAAACCATTAGAGTTCAGTACTTGTTAAACACCAATAAATAATTAGAAAAATTATGGAAAATTGCCTTCAGAAAATCAGGAAGCTGTTAATAAAAGCAGAGTGAAAGAATAGGACCCTGAGGCCAGATTTAAAGAGATGTAACAACTCCCTTATGCCACTGTACTTTCAATTGCCAGAAGGCAGCGTGGTGAATTTCTTTCCTGCTGCAGCAGCTCAGCTAACAATGTTACAAGTGCATGGGGAAATCCTTGGGGTTGCCTGTTGGCTCTCCACTTGGCATCACACATTGAGCAATATGTCAACCATACGGGTCTGTACAGTGATACATCAATACACGTATATACCAGCGTCGGGCAAAGCAGACTATGTCTGAAACTAAGGAGCCGAACTTTGTGTGGTGCATTGACAATAGCAACATTCAATAACTAATAACTAGAGGGATTTTCATTATACAGAAAATGCAGGGCTGGTTTCTCGGGCAGGTACCTGTACCTATCTAATGAGGGTGGTGTTTCCTAGGAGGGGTTGCCCACTAAGGTGCACACGTCCGCTATTCATTCAAGAGCAGGACTCGAGTCTGTGTGGACACACTGTCATTCTCCGTGATACTGTTGGTTTCCATTGATTTAGGATCTGTTGGTGCCCTTGTAGAAATCAATATCAGACTTGACTGGCCCAACTTAAAGAAAGGAAAGCATATAGCTTTTCTCATCCCTGGGACAAGCTAAATTCACCCGTTTTACTCATCTTTACCTGTTGTGTTACAGGAGTAACACCTCATAACACACTAGCTACTTGCTAAGGGCAGGATGGTGGCCCAGACATGTTTTTTGCTGACCAAGCAAGCAGAGAGTGAGTGCAGCTTAGTCTTGACTGATGTGGGCAGATGACTGATGCAGGCACATAGCAAGCACTGCCTTGCTGAGCTGAAAGGAAAATGTTAGTGTCCTACCCACTGAGAGGAACTTACTTAAACTGCATGACCGAAGATGAGAAAGATGAGACACAGCCTCATTTTTAAATGTCTCTTTAGCCCAAATCGCATTAGCATCTCCATCTGCCTTCTCTCTGCCTAATGGTTTCAGCTGGACAGATCAGGTGGCTCATATTCTCCAAGGCTGCTTTCCCATTCACTTCATCACGAACAGGACCGCATGTTGAGAGCACAGAAACCCCTTTCTTCTGGGTACTCTTATTCAGAGTGCATTTGACAACCAAACAGGAGAGACAAGTGCCAGAAGCATCTTTTGAGCTATATTTAGGCTGCCCAAACCCAGCAGGAGACCAGCCATTTCCCTCTCACAGCCAGCTGGAGAAGTGCTTCTGTTCGGGTTTTTTAGTGCAATAATGCTTTTTAGTACTGATGTTACTAACATTTAGCTGTACTGAGTAAATGCACACATACACACCCACACACAGAGATTTATATATATATCAACTGTATACCTACAAATTCTGTATATACATGTAAGTATGTATCTGTTGCATAGAGATGTTCGTCTTCTCTGCTTTGTAAATAAGCTATATTTAGTTATTTCTTTTCTCTTAATTTCCCGTTATCATGCATTAGACCCAACCCAGCAACGTTACACGTCTTTCTGACTCTGCTGGGATTTTCCACTGCTCGTCATGCTGGTGAGGATGCTCTGTTCCCTGCAGAGTTAGGTGTGCTGGGTAGTTTGTATTTTGACACTGACAGCGAGTCAGGCCCTGATCTTGGAAGCCCTTTTCTGCGTGGTCCTTCCTGCGACTCCTTGGCCCCAAAACACAGGACGGAATTTGGCTCTGTGCTGGGGATGTGGTTAGTATAGCTGACAGCTATTTTGCACAACCTTTGTATCTCCAGAGCTGGCTCCCAAAGCCGGTGTTGGACCCCGAGGCAAGCAAAGCTGAGTTGAAGCTCCTCTCGCTTGTCCCTGCTTACCAGTCAGCAGGTTATCTGCCAGTTTCAAGTACAGCAGGGATAGTGCTCGCAGGCTCTGTATCTGTAAGAGAGATGCTGCACTGAGGGTATTTCTTCTCTGGCTTTAAGAAAGTTTGTCACTGCCCTTTCAGGCTTGCATCAAAAGGAGGGCTAATGAAAAGCTAAGTCTGAGAGCATGAGCCCAGGCTCCTAAAGCCACTGACTCAGCGAAAACTGAAGACAGCCTTAAACACACTTGACCTAGCGCTGTGTAGGGGAAAATTCTTCCCTTCATATCCCTGTCGTAGAAGAGTATTAATAGGCATAGTGAAAACCTAGCTTTAACCTTTCAGGCAGAGGGTTCAAGAAGCTCTAGAAGAGCTTTTCATTGTTGTCCCCAGCTTACCGATGCAGACACTGAAACACAGGAAAGTGAAACAATTTGTCCCACAGCTACTTAGGCTGTGTCTAAACGAGGTAATCTAAAGCTGAGCACATGCCATAGGTAGGGCACTGCTCCACCGCCCAGCGTACTCAAGAGAGGATGGGTTTGGGTGCTGCAGGAAACCTCTCTGAATTCCTCTCCTAACAGAAAACACTTTTTTTTTAATTCTACCAGAAACATTATGGAATATTGATCAAGAAATGTTTTGCTTTAAAGAAACAATGGGTTTTCTCATTAAAATCATTCTGCTAAAATACCAGCCACAGAGCACACTGGGAATTTTAAACAGGACAATTATTCTTCAGACACCTTCCTACATTTTCTGGCGTTTAATGAGGAATATTCCACTCTGTCTGTAAACAGGCTGTAACTAATGGGAAAACGTTCTATATACATTATTTACAAGCAACAAATTTTCAGCTTTTGCTATTCTCTGAACAGTTTTACAGCATTTCTTGGCTGTTTTGCAACATTGTAGGAACAGAAAAATTTATGAATGACTCTGCCACACCAATGAGGGTCTCGGGGCTCTGCAGGTCAGATTCAAGGAAATGCTAGCCTGCCAACCCCGTTGTCCTCAGTGGCTGTTGATGCTTCTGACTTAATGCTTTACGGACTTGCTATTTGTTCACAGAATGAATCTGCCTGGAGTCAGAGCCAGCTTAAGCTGAAAGAAGTTGTTGGGCCTCCTGCTGGGCTGGAGAGCAAAGAAGTTTACTGTCCCTTTTGGTTGGCTAGAAATAATTTTGCTTTATATCTCAGGGTTCATAGCATTCACCAGTCTAGCTTTCCAAAAACACATCTAGGGAGTGCACAGAATACAATAAATCCCTGGAATAGGAATGCATGATTCACATGCAAAATCTGATGTCTTGCATGAA
>NW_009617595.1:13116-24927 GCF_000690535.1 Cariama cristata | reverse complement strand
ACTGCAGATGCCTGCCTGTAAAGAAAAATTATATGCCTAAAAGATTATACTGGGTTTTGCTCCTTGAGCTTTTATACTGTGTCAATAAAGCCCTGACAATTTACTGCTGTTCCTGCTCTGGGATACGAAGCCTGTGCCCAGACCCTGGGGTGCACAGCAGAGGAGGCAGGTGGGTACGTTTTGTTGCAGTGGGAAAACGCTTCTGAGAGCAGTTCAGGAACTTCTTTTGCAAAGTGGTGGCTGTGCATCCACGCGAACTTGGAAAAAGGATGTGCCACAATGGGGGCTAAAAAAACTCTGTACTGTTTGTCCTCTATGTACGGTCCTGCGGACTTCACGTTGACAGATTTATCCTGTTACTGGAAAGGCACAAACAATGTAAAGGAGTAACTAGATGTATAGAAGAAATTAATAGCCTGGAGAAGAGAAGGCTCCAGGGAGACCTTATTGCAGCCTTTCAATACTTAAAGGAGGCTTATAAGAAAGATGGAGAAAGACTTTTTAATAGGGCCTGTAGCAATAGGACAAGGGGTAATGGTTTTAAACTAAAAGAAGGTAGATTCAGACGAGGTATAAGGAAGAAATAGTCAAAAACAACAGAGCTGAGATTCTGAGGAACTGGGTATCCCAGAAAGAAGAAAACAAAGAGCGGCAGAAGGGTCAAAGTAGCTTCTGGGAGAAGCTTTAAATATTGTGAGAATGACTGCACGGCAGTGGCAGAGAATATTGTAACGTCTGGGAAGCAGTCATTGAGTGAAGGGCCACAAAGATGATACCGGAGGTACTGGAGGTATTGGAGCATCGCTCCTATGAGGAAAAGCTGAGAAAGGTGGGACAATGTATATAACCTTTCAGCTAGGGTGGTGGTGGCTGTAAAAGGAAGGGCATTCAGCACACCTGAGGTCCCTGCTGTCATGCAGACCTCTGACTCCAGGCTCCATCGCAGCCTGGCTGCTCTCCTGGAAACTCCTCTCAGCCCACGTGAAATCAAGGGACTCTCTGTTGTGGAAGGAGAGCATCAACCTGAGAAAAGCCAGCAATAAAATATATATGCAGATATGTATTTTTCCCTCTATATTCCAGGATCTTTGCAAAAGTCTGTTTAACTCTCCCACAGAATTGTCAATCCCACAGCAGCAGCCGAAGTATTTCTCTGCAAGCCTGTCTTTACTTATAAGAGTTGCTGGCTTGGCCTGCCACTGCCTAATTTGCTCTAAATCACCAGTTTCTACTCAAGTGCTGGGGAGGACTGGTCTTCTGCCACAAGTCCGTTTGTTTAAACAAAGTCTCATATTATAGTAACCACAGGGTGGGAACTGAGGGCAGATCCAAGAGCAAAGTCTTGGAAAGAGGCACTTGGACGTAACGCAAGAGCTATTTCTTTTCCTTATTTTCCCTTCTACCATCTAAATGCAGGTTTATGTTACACTGAATCTCTGGGAAGCATTAGAGGAAATGTGGGCTGGCAAATGAAATGTCCTCTGCAGGCATGCTCCTCTTTTTCCCAGCAAAGCAAATATCTCCTCTGGAGGTTCTGGCCCTGGGCTTTACGCAGTTCTAATTAAAACTTTATGTTTTTATATTGTACTGACTTCCTCATGAAATACATATTAAAATAGGAATGTCATTTTCACTGCAAATGGGGTTTTGCTTTTTGATTTGTACCCTAAGCATTGAAACCAAAATCCATAAAAGATTATCTAATTTCTGCAAGTTTTAAGTCATATAATTCAGTTTTGTACGTTGTGTAGTGAATTAAGGTGTGTAAATCACTAGATTTATTTTTTTTTAAATGTTTCTTGTTTTGGCTAACAGTGAATTGCAAGATACTTGATGACAGGTTTCCTGTGCAAAATCAAGGCAGGAGACTTCTGATGAGATAACTTGCTAACTTATTGGATGTTACTACCTAGTGTTTGGGCAGCAGTAACACTTGGGAGCTGCTATCATAGACCAGTGATACAACGGCAGCTCCGGCCAAGAAGCCAGCAAGCCTGCAGCCATGGTACTGCTCCTGGGCAGGCAGCTTCGCCTGCTTGCCTGGGCTTAGACATGCCCCTGCTTGGAGGGCTCCTGGGCGAGCACTGAGCAGCCTCAACTTTTTAGTCATTAAAACACACCCTCTGTTATGGAGGGCTGCCAACTTCTTTGTTTTTGCAGGCCAAAATATTACCCACTGAGAAATGAAAGCCCATGGATCTGATGCCTTGGCTATACGATACACGGGGGCACGGGAGAGATGACTTGACCTGCTGGCTTTTGGAAGACAGCAAGCAATGAGGAGAAAGTGGGCCCGGAGCTACCAAAGGCAATGGTTGTCCTCCGGGAAGTCAGACGCAGCCAAAGGCCATGCAGCCAGTGCTTGTCCTTTATTGGGCAGGTCACTAACTTATTTCTGCTCCCCTCTCCTTCACCCAAAGTTCACAATCTGCGATGTCCCTGCCTGCTGAGCCCTCCTCTGAAATTCTGCCCTCTTTCTCTACCATATACCTCTTTGCGCAAAAAAAAACCCTGTTCTTCTAAGGCCAGTTCCTACAGATACTGTGCCAAGGTTTCACTGGGTACTTCTTCATTAGCCAGTAGTGCAGTGCCATAGAGGCAGATCAGTAAATTGAAGCAGTCAGTGCTGATTTCTTCACTGCTCCAGTATATGTGGTCTGAGAGTTTAAATTCAGATGACATTTAGTGTGCTGCCCTGGACCAAACATTCCTGCCAGGCATGCCTGTGACATCTGTCATGTGTCTGGACCTTTGTTTCTCTACCAGGGGCTGGTTTGTACCTCAGGTGGGGCCTCTCAGGCTCTTTTCCCCTGGAGAAGCTGCGACCACAACAGATCCACTCTGCAAAATGAACCAGTGTGCAGCTGGCAGCTCCATCAGGGAATTTTCTCCAAAACCCCACTACTCCTCCAAGCCAAAATGCCAAAGCTGATGCCATTATATACTCTCTTTTCCCATACTGTCCCTCTCCCAGCCCTCACTCCTGGATGCACAGACGACGTACTGACTGCACAGCACCTCGCCCTGCCCCTGCCCTCCCCACACCACCACGGCCGGCGCCCAAGTGCTGGCACAACGGCTTCCCTTGCCAGCGATGAAGCCAACGGGGAGGACCAGCAGACACTAATACTGTTCACCAGATCTGGAGAGCCAAACTCAGCAGAATTTACCAGTTCATGTGCAAAGTGAATTCTGCCCCGAGGGTAAGGTGATGCGTATGAGCCATTGTGATGTTCAGCTTTGCCCGTTGGATGCCATAACGGTCGGCTACCACAAAGTAAAATCAGACTATGGATTTACACTGTATTAACTACCATTGTGTGGCGACTACACGTGCGCATACTCTTACCCCATGCTAAATGTTAAATAAACCCCCCATTCTCATTGAAGAGCAAGCTTTGCTTTGCCGTAGGATGGACATACCTACACAAGACTTGTTACCCCAGGGTACCTAACACCTCCTAAATCCATGTCCTAGCCTTCCCCGCCAGCTTCTTGTATTCTGTGAAGGTGACTCCGTTAGGAAACTCCCTAGAGGCAGGAACACTAATGTCTCCATTGCAATGTTGACATTTTAAATGTTCATGTGTTGTTTTGCTTAGGAAGCCGAAGACCATGTGATAAGTGATACCAAACGTGTACAAATAAGCTCTGATTGTGCTGCGTGATCTGTCAGGTTCAGAGTAATAAATGACTACACAAATAGCTAGCTTTAATGATGTTTCCTCTGCAGATTTATAGCAGAAATAAAGCCCCAAAGCATTTGGCTCCTGAGGAGCACTGACAAAACTTGTTTAGCATGGATGACTGATACATACAGATTTTATGGCATAGAAGTTGCTACACATGAATGCAAACTGAGGATTTTATGGTATCATTTCCATTTTCTTCCCTCTGAATGTTAATCAAGCAGCAAATGTATGAATAAGATAACATTGATTCTGCTGGCAGGCTGGCAATCAGCTAATCGACTTCTCTGTGCACTAGGTAATGTGTATGTGCTGGTCCAATTATCTCTTACTCCTGGAGAAATAATTCCTAATATTTAGCACAACGATTATTCCAGTGATACATTACCTCCAAATGTTTCTGTTAAAACATCTTCTTCTTGATAGCTCCCTTAATTGCCTTCTGAAATGCTAACGTGTGTCTGCCCTTGTGTTGATATATTAAATCCTTTTCTTTTAATCAGAGAGTTCAAAGACAAAAGCTTTACAAATGAAATTGAGTCAACTCTCCCCTACATCAGCCTGGACCGTTTATTTTGCAGTCACTGGGGTCAGAGCAGGAGCTGTTCCCGCTGCCTTGCCAAGCGTGAGTCTGGCCGGGCAGTCAGGATGGGCTTTCGTCTTCAGCAAGACAGAGGCAGCAAATGTCCTGGCCCTTGTCCTCCGAACGGCTGGGCCGAAAGGCCACCCACCTCCTGAGTGCCCTTCCCCACAGCAAACTTGGTCAGCTGAAGCCCGTACTTCACCGGCATAACTGAACCACTAATCCCAGGCCATAGAAATTCAGATGGAATTTAATATAAACTGCTTTATTCAGACACAACTGGCACAGGACATTTTTCATAACCCAGATTATTTTCATAATTTATTTATTAAGGTTAGCCAGAGAGATCTGAGAGCTGATTGCATTAGTACATGTCAGGAGAAAAAGAAAATAAACAAACCCACGTATTTTCTCAGGTAGTGCTCTTGTCTCCTGCAAAAATGTTGGGATGAAACAGCTGGCATATATGTAAAAAAAGAGATGTACAAAACTGAAAGAGAGAGGACAGCAGGTAAATGCATGAAATTATTAAATGAAAACTCAGCGATAACATAACAAAACCAGCTTGCATTTTCTTGTCATAAAAGCAGCCTGTGCAAAAGTGTATGTTTACCTGTTCTGTTAGACTGTGCAGGTAAAATAAAGAAATGCTATGTGCTATACCTAAACTGAACATAAAAATCAAATGCCAGGCTGCAACACTTCTCTATGAAATAAGTTTTTATTGACCTTCCTGCATCACCTCTCTTTTCTTTCCCCCTTTTAACACAGTGCTGAAGAGTGTGGACAACAGACGCTGCTTTTGAGAAAGGGGTTTGGGGCATGGAGGCCTCAATGGGTTTTGTTGGGATATGAAGATTGTTGCCTGTCTTGTTTTGTCATGAACACGTCTGTTGCCAGCTGGGTGACCACACACAAAGAGATTCCTCTGGGCAAGTGTAACCGCTTCTTCTCTGAGGGGTTTAACATTTTTTAATTCGAAGGTAGCAACTCAGGCTTAGGCATACCTACGTTCTACATCCCCGTCCTTGAAGCATCTCATTCAGCCCGTGGCACGTGCAAGCCTGCAGATATCAGGCTCCTGCCGGGCTGCTTTGGGGCCCTCAGAGGAGGATTAGATACCTGTCTCGCCCCCGGCAGCCACTCCAGCAATGTTCTGGCTACTATCTGAGGCTGCATGAAAAAAGACAGTTCTCCACCTCTGAGACTTTTAGGGTGGGCTATACACGTATAGGCATGTACATCGATTTATTCAGTGGTTACAACAATTCCACTCCTTTCCCATAGCTGATATGAAGCAAGGAATTCAGCTCAGTTCTTACATTTCCTAGAAAAATAAACAGTTAAAATGTACTTGGCAATTTTGGATCAGTGAATAAAAACATTGAAGTAGAGGGATTTTCTCCCCTTTTCTTAGAGTCCAGTGTTTTAAAGCAGGGTTGGGGTTCTTTCTCTCAGCATCAGCTCTGCTTTACTGTTAAAACTGTCCTGATCATTAAACATCTTGCAATAAGAAAGATTTCTTAGCCAGTAAGTCCGATACACCTTACTAAACCAGAGAGCAAGTTGAGGGTCTGCAGTATGAATGGCATTGAGCTGCAAGGTGCTCTTCGGTATTCAGTTGCTGCCTGACGGGAGGCTGACAGGTCTGCTCAGCCGGAGGCTGCCTGACCAACGCTCTGCGCGTGTGGTAAGCGTAGGTAACCCCGCGTTTCTACGCGCAGTAGGTAACAAGCATTTCTAATTAGCGTCCGCCAGCTCCTCCCGCTCCCCCCCTCTCCCCAGGAGACTTTAATAGTGTCGACGGGAGCTACCTTCAGTACACGCATGGAAACGTCTCCGTTCACTTCAAAATTGCCATTGATCACAATCATGGGCTGAGGTGGAAATGAAAGGTTCAGAAAGGAGCCGCTTTCTATTCCCTGTGATGAATTAATCCAAAACCTGACATTTCATATAGGATTTAAACAGTCCTGAATAGACCCACTAAATGTCCAGTTTTGTTGGCTAATATTCCCACAGAATCCATTACTACTATCATTAGAGGAGATAAAATATTGTGATTTGTTAACTTGATTATGAGTGATTTTAATGTTTAGTACAAGGAATCGTAACAATCTCAGCCGTTATCCTGGTAACTAGTATCAATAACAGGCTTCCTAAATGAACTATAACAACAACTATTTAGACAATACCTTAATTGCATATTGCATTAATTATACATTCACCCAGTGACAGCAATTAAAATTCAAGTCTTGCTTGAAGGTAGACTCAAGAATCAACAAATACATTTTTAACAGCTTAAACCTAATATCACCTTTTATGTAGTTTCTTACTAAGAGATATTCATAACGTTGGACTTGCAAGTAACTGGCAGACATGGTCATTTATCTGAATATTTTTTCATACATACCCATTTTTTGTTATTACCCATTTGTTATCATCCAATGTACTTAGACACCTTTGCGCATGTTGTACAATCTTGTCCAGCAAGAGGTTTCTAATCAGTTTGTCAGGAAGAAATGAAAATTTTTTAAATTGCAACGTTAAATCCAAAACTATTGCAACTGCAGGTGACAGGAATAGAGAAAATATGTTTCCATGAAGCTTGTGTGACAGGATCTGAATTAATCTCAATGATGGACAGGGAGTAGAAATTCTTCTTTTACTACGCCTTCTGCAAAAAGACACCCTCCTAGCAGTAAGCAGCAATGTTTATTCTTTTACTATCACAAGTCATATGTAACTAAAAACACTCATCCCTCACTTGTGAGCCTTCACTCACAGCTTTGATAAATAACATATTAGTATTGCACAGAAAGAACTTGGAACAGTTTTTTATATACGTATCATGTGTGCTTTGTGTTTATGCTAATTTATTTTATGGATTTAGAGTGCTCCCAGTGGTACTACAATGAAATCAGTGCAGTTATTGTAATTGGATTTACCTTGCCGGAGGAAAGGTCAGCTTTCAAAGAAGAAGGAACTGTTTTACCTTTGGCTTCATCAGCCAGACTCCTCTCTGATGTGTACACATAAAGCTTCAGTTTCCATCTCCTTTGTTGACTAACAATTTTACCTCTTTCTGTCTGAAAAAATAAAAAAAAAGAAGCCAGAGTAACCCTCGGCAGAAAGCATTTTCGAGCTGCATTTAGAAACCACTTTACTCGCTTCTGAAGTGCGATCACCCCGAGTGAAGCGAAATGGCTTTTCTAATAGGAAGCAGCGACAGACAATTTCAAAGGAGAATTTCAGGGGGAACGGAGAGAAGTCAGGCTGTAATTACACCTGGTGAAAATTACCTGGGACTGAAGGCTTATAGAGCATTTCTTTGTAAGTCCCACAGGAATGCTGAAGGGACTGAAGGCAGCCGAGAATTCCCATCACGGGGCAGGAGCGGAGGAGGTGGAACAGCCAGATAAGAGCGGATCTGCTGAAGGGCCAGAGATGGTGTGAGGGATTTGGGCAGTCCCAAGGCGGATGCTGAGGCTGGCTCTGTGTGAGCTACCCCCAAAATGCCGAGCAGGGTAAGTGCTGGCTGCGGCACAATACTGCAGCTGTGGGCTGGGCTGCTTTGGGGCCTGAGCCCATCTCTGCGTGGTCCCACGGGACCCTGCTCGCCCACATCAGCCCAAGCCAGCACTTACTCAGGAGTTTCAGCATCTTCCTAGGGTCTGTCACACTCTTGTGCTCTGAAGTACCTGTGAAAGAACATTTATAGATAGCCAGGGACAGGTCCCAGGGAAATCAAACAGCTTTTTCTAGGCAGGCTTTGTTGAATCAGTCTAAAGTTAAACTCCTTTTTGGAAAATATGGACTTCGTATCAACTGAATTTAAACCAATGTGCTAGGAAAGCAGTTTCACGCCTGGCATACCTGGCTCCAGGTGAGGTAAGTGAGCGCAGCCAGCAGCTCAGCCCCTGCGCAGGATGCATCCCCAGCGACTGCCGGAGCCAGTCTTTCCCTCGGGTCTCTGTGTCTCTGGCTGCAAGAAGGATTAAACATTTTTTTACATGTATATTTTCTGATGGGCAAGGTCAGTCTCTGCAATGATGGGTATTGGATCATGTCACACCTGAACACAAACGTAAGTGACCCATGAAATTAAAGAACATTTTCTGGCAGTCACTCAGGACAGCTCAAGTTTCCCGAAGGTAGATCAGCCTGGAAAGTCCTAGCAACAAAGAAAAGATGTTCATCTCTAGGTGGGGGAAATACCTGAAGTAAAAATACTCAAACAGGAAGAGCCTAACTTGAGTCCAATGAAACAGAAAAGTGGTGGTGATGTGGGGTTGGGTTTTTTTTCACATCAGAGAACAAAATACAAAACAAGGAAAGAAAAATATTTCTATACATGTGCTATATCTTAAAATCTTTAAGGACCTGATACCGTACAACATCAGTGATCAGGGCAGCTTATAGGAAGCATCGGACAACAGCACTGTGGGATCTGCAAGGATCTGGCTGCTGCCAGAAAGAATTTGGCAAGAATTTCAGTCATCCGAGTCCCCGTGAGGTGGGACCAGCCTGCGAGGAATCGCTTCTTTCCGCAGCTGTGGTCAGAGAGGAGCTCCTCTGACGCTTCCCGTCATTATAGCATCCAAGACTGTTTACTGTGAGGTCTTGGAGACTTACAAGTCTGCTGCCCTCTCAGTGTGAAACCATCCAGATTTGGTGATGCCCTGAGCGAGGGTCTACATAAGACAGCAAGGGTCTGCCTCTGATCTATAGGGCTTTGGAGGGGCTTCCCAGAACTCCCAAAGGATACGACATGGTACCCAGCCACCTGATCTGCCCCTTGAAAACCAACTTGCTATCTTGATACCTGCTGCCTTTTGGATTTCACTACGTTCATTGCATTGTTGAAAACTTGCTGGACTGCCTACAGCTGTATAGGCGTTTCTGTCTTTTTGATAACACTAACAAATACATTTTGAGAAAATCAATATAACAGCATCAAACTGTAACAGCCCAATCTTGCCCATTAGATAAACACCCAAAAGCTGTGCAGTCACCAGGTGACTAAAAATTGCTCAGCCTGTTGGGCTCTAAAAAGGGAGACAAGAATTACTTTTCAAACACAAGATCTGCAGGAGACTACTGATGTTTGCATCAAGCAAAACATCCGTGTCAACTTTCTAGTATCTAATACAATTATGTCAAGCACTGACTTTTTTCTACCATGTGAAAAGGACCCTCTATGAAAAAGTGCCCGTGCACCACTTTAATCTGAATTACAAGCAGCATTGCCAAGCATTGCAATGATTTCTCCAACCTACCACACCTGCTTGGTATTTGGAGCCTTCAGTTATATTCATGGTATCACCACAGGGTACAAGGTGGAGATTTTCAGGAGAAGGAAAAAACAGCTTAGCATGAAACTGTATAGTACAGTTCTTGTTGCCAGAAATGGCATTAACAGTAATGACATACCTGCCCTGTCAAAGTGCAGACATTTTCTTACAGTCAACCTTATAAAAGATAATCTGCCCAGAAATGAGATGCCTGGGAGTAAGGTCAGCAATTGATTTCTTGTCTGTTCTTTACATAAGAGGCTTTACGTGCCCTACTTATTGGGGAAAAAAAAAAAAATTGAAGCTGGTAATGGCATGTTTTAAATGCAATTGTTTGTTTAAAGAAGTTTGTTTGAAATACAAGCAATAAAGCAGGAAATCATTACATAAGAGCATTATGAAAAGGTTTCTGGCATTAATAAGATAAACTTAGGTTCCAGAATATTGATATTTTCACTAGTGTTCTATAATCATATTTTCAGAGAGATATTCCACTAAACTATTGAATTACTCTATTTGTTCCAGATTTTAAATAGTGAGCTAAAGCATTTATCTTCTCCTACTTCTTATGTCCTACCAAAAAAGTGCTAACCAGATTTCATGATTTAGCTTTACTCATGCTCAGTGATTGCAACAGGGCACTGTCAGACAGTAAACGAATTAGGAATATGGTGCCTTGCACTTTGAGCTGGTTTCATTTTTGAGCATCCCAGATTTTCAAGCACTGTGCCAGATGACATGTCATCAACAAGACTAAGTCTATCAGAACGACTCTGATTTTCAGGAACCTCTTCCTCTCTTCCAGCAAGATCTGTGGCCCAGAACAGCCAAACCAGTCCCTCTTGCACTCTCAGCATCTTCTTTGTAATCCACAACAGCTGAAGTCTACATGAGACATGGGCATGTGCCTGGTCTTCTGCTATTCTGACATAGAAAATGTCTTGTACTGCTCTTCCTGTGTCCTTTACGCCTCTGGCTTAGACCTGTGAGTGAGGTAGAAAATGTCAATATTACAAATCCCTTTTCCTAATAGGGATTTGAGACATTACCAGCCAACAATGTACCAGTAACTTAGTACTTACTGTCTTTCCAAGTATTTGTCAATTCATAAAACCCTCTAGATAGTAATCTGATTTTATTTGTGTTAGAGATACAGCTCTGCTCCTTGCATCACTAGACAAACAGCAAGATTAGGAGGGTGCAGGCTGCCATTCTCACATTGCACATTCTTTTGCCAGATGAAAACTGGTTTAGAAATGACTGATGGATTCTGGACATCAGTGATTTTTTTTTTTTTTTTTTTTTATTTACTGCCACTGTCAAGTCAGTAATCTTCACTGAGCATTTGACAGCCATCTAAAGTGCCTAGCACTGCACGTGGGAGAGAAGGGGACTGTGTCACTGCCTCCTATTTTGCACGTGTACACAAATGTATGCATGAAAGGTATGAATCTCTTCAGAGCAACGTTTGCCCTCACAGGCCCAAGCTTAATGTCAGTGTTCAACAACCATGTTACTCCCTGAATTTCTTGCAGCCTACTGCTGCACAAAGGACTTACCTGAAAGGAAACCTTCCCCCTGCCTCTGTAAAATTCCTGTTTCAAAAAAAGCATTCTCCCAGCAGGCAGTGTACTTCAGCAGAGTGCCTAAGGGTACCTCCTGGGATGATACCTTTGGCCTCCTGCTTTCTAAAATGTGCCCACACGAATAAAAGTACCCAACTATAACCTCAAGGCATACTGTTTAGTAAGTACAGTACCATGATGCGAACATCCAGTCATTCTACTGAAGCTTGTTGTGAACAAAACGTAACTGAAATGTGTCAAAAAGCATTGTAGCATATCTTCAAGATCGTTTCTCTTCTCAGGTTAGAGTTATAACACATTTGTAATCGGCGTTTATCCTGGCCTCTTCAGGGTGTGTAACGCATTCCCATGATACAGAAAATAAAAATGCAGGACGGTGTTTAGCCATATTCTAGTCCAAAAGCTGCTGCATGCCAAGGCAAGGCCTCAAGAACACTTGACTGGTCTAGTCACATCTGTTACTACTCAGTGTCTATTGTTTAACATCGGGTTATATTTTTCAAGAGGTTTCATTCAACCCTTCTATGAATCAGCAGTTTGACGGGTGTACACAATGAGTACAGATTCATCCAAGCTGGTAACCACAGTGAGTAAAGCCCAGAAGGGGCATGCAGAGATGCCTCTGTTAGCTCTGCGGGAGCCATCACTGCGACCAGAGG
>NW_009617595.1:0-13085 GCF_000690535.1 Cariama cristata | reverse complement strand
CCAGGGGGGGGCCTGGCTGGGCCAGCCTGTCCTCTGCCCCAGCCGGACAGACCTGCCAGGAAGCTCCGCAACCCGGGCTGGCGGATTTACATGGTGCTCCGCTGAGCCATAGGGACTCACCTCCTGGGATGTCTGTCCTGGCTTCCTCTGGGTTTCTGCTCCTGGCTATGCCATGGCTCTTCAGTCCCTTCTCAGTGGAAAACTTCCTCAAGAACGGGTGAGGGAAGGACAACTGCACAACAGGAGCTCATACTGCTGCGTCCCAAGTACCTCCACTCAGTACAGTTTCAAATCAGTCAGCCCAACTTGAGAATAGGAATAGGAGATGATGAACGATGTACAGAATCTCCGGACATCAACATTAACTGAGTTGTCCTGAAACGGCTGGATAAGGTAGTGAAAAAAATAACAGCTTCTTGTTTCTCTGACATAGTGGGACTGAAATTAAGCACTTGTCTTCCTTGCAAGTAAAGATAGATTGCCAGGACCTATCTGGAGGTGCGGTGCAGTGACTGCCCAGTGGCAATATCCTACACACTGTGTTTGTTTCTGTAACCGTTGCTCTTTCTCCTTCAGTTTTGCCTCAAACCTAAAGTGTGGTGTCTGTCGTGTGTCTTAGTTCCTACGAGTGACCGCTGTGTGATTAAACACAGGAGTGCAGAATCTGCACTGAGCTGTAGACAGCTCTCATACCCAGAGGACTGCATTATTGGGCACCCTAAAATCATGCCACGAGATAGGTGAAGACAGCAATTTGATGCCCCACTAAGCCTTTTCTTCTCCAGGCTGAATGAACCCAGCTCCCTCAGCCTCCCCTCGTATATCATGCTCTCCAGCTCCCAAAAAGGCTTGGTGGCCCTCAACCAGATGAGTTCCAGCTGGTCAACTCTTTCTTGTCCAAAACTGGGCACACTACTCCAGACACACCCTCACAAGTGCCAGAGACAGAGAATTAATCTTTTCTGTGGCCAGCAGGACCAGAGAAATACAATACAGCCCACTGAATGTGGTTGACCACCTTTGATGCAAGAGCACCCCGCTGACTCTTGTTCGACTCATCCTCCACAGCTCCCGGGTCCTTTTCTGCAAAGCTGAAAATGGAACAAACTTCTAGAACAGTGGACTTCAACAGTAGTCCCAAACAGAATGATTTAATGTTTTCTTCTTGTCTCTAGTGTCTATGCTTTGATGAACTGATATCCTCAGTTAACATTCCCATTTCACATTAGGTCCATACTTCTGAACGAACGCTCACCCATGTCAGCAAACAGCCCCTACATCAGCTATGATCGCTCACAGTGCCGGGACGGCACAGCTAACATTGCATTGACCCATTCCATATGGAATTATCTGTTTACATGGACTACAAAAATACAGCACCAAAAGCTGTAAAATCACTGGGAGGATACTGCTCCCACAAACCCTGCATAAATCAGCATGGATTTGGGCAGCTGTGGTGGGATGGACAGTGAGGTCTGCTTTCTCCTTGCTGTCCAGCAGACGGGGACACATTCTTCACAGAAGGCATCTGTCCCAAGCAATTGCTCCACAGCAAGACGAATGCAAACACTTTGTTTTCCCTGTTGCCACCGATGTACGGCTCCGTAGCGCTGCGCTGCGCTGACTGAATTAGGAAGAATGACTGAAGAAGAGCACTTTGCGTTGACCAGCACTGCCAGTGATAGAATAAGGAATATTTTTCTTCTTCTCCTGCTACTACATTGTATCACAGCTGGCTGCTTTTAGAGATGCCAGCTGTTTTGTCAGAGCAACTTTATTGAATGAGAAGGTGTCAAGAAACATGTAGGAAAACTCCCCCCACATTTAACTGTAGAAAAATTGCCCTGAGAAGAAAAAAAATAACAGTTTAGTCCAGTCAATCAGCTTGATATCTGCTCTCATAAGTGGCTTGCTTGGAGTCAGCATCCCAGGAAACGCCATGTGTCACAACCAGAGTCCTACAGTTCACCTTTCTATGTCCTGACCTCAGCCATCTCCCTTAAAGGTTGCTGCAGTTCGTACAGACCGCTGCTGCCGTGTGGTTACTCCTTCTGATTTGCCTCTGTCCCTCCTCGGCCTCTGCCCTGCAGAGAGACCTCTGACTCTCCCCAGCACTGGGATTAAAAGCATCTTCTTGTCTCCGAGCGGGACAGTGGTACGTCATGGAAGAACCACAGCGTCGTGAAACAATGCTGACAAATACCAGATAGGAAATGGGACATCAAGATACTGTTTATTTACTAAAAATACACTCATTCCTCAGGATTTCTTTTACCTCAATGGCTTGCCAAATCTAAACTGACTTGTGGAAGAAAAAGCCATAACATTGTGAGTAGGTCTTCCACAGAAAGTGCCAACCTGAAGTGCCTTTGAACAGCTTTTTGAAAAGTATAGAGGCACTCCTCTTAATATCATAAAAACTAAGACTTCTGGATAATAAGCATTAATAAAACAATACTGAGGTCCAAAAGAAATGAAGGCTTTGGCCTCAGTTAATCTGTGTTTAATGAAAAAGGCATTTTTAATAAGAGTACAGCCTTAGCAGAAAGCTGATAGTTCAATTTCCAGAAGGCAAATACTCTTGGGAATAGAGTATCCTTTAAATCTACAAAGGGATGATTTGCAAACCATGCGCATAAAACAGAAAATTTGATGGTTGTGATTATGTTTTCTGTAATGATTGGCAAAAAAAGGTATAGTAAACCCTAGAACTGGTTATGTAGATTGTCCAATTTTAAACAAAACTGAAGAGAAATCAAAACTTGTCTTATCTCAGATGGGAGGTCTATTATAGCTAAGGATGAGACTTGCAAGGCATCTCATAAACTGCAGGAATTAGTGATATTAATAAATTGGATATAAATATTCAAAATTCTGTATTAGACATTAACATTTTTCCTTCTGGGTCGGAACTCAGCAAGAATTTGTTTCAGCTGCTTACTGTTGCACAATAAGTTATGTTGACTATTGGGAACTAATGCACTGAATGAAACCACCCTCTGGTAAACGCCTCGGCTGTAATCGTAGAATCACAGATTCATACAATCATTTAGGTTGGAAAAGACCCTTAAGATCATCAGGTCCAACCATAAACCTAACACTGCCAAGTCCACCAGTAAACCACATCCCTAAGCACCACACCTACACGTCTTTTAAATACCTCCAGGGATAGTGACTCCATCACTTCCCTGGGCAGCCTGTTCCCCACCCTCCCCTGGCCAGCCTGTTCCAATGCCTGACAACCCTTTCGGTGAAGAAATTTTTCCTAATATCCAATCTAAACTTCCCCTGGTGCAACTTGAGGCCATTTCCTCTTGTCCTATCGCTCATTACTTGAGAGAGGAGACTGATACCCACCTCGCCCCACCTTCCTTTCAGTCACAGTCGATGCTCCAATCAGAAGGAGGCACCTTAATGGAGCCAGGCAGCAAATGCCGCAGAAAGATGCTGCTTTCCATAATAAGGCTTCTGTCTGAGCAAGGACAGCGAAGGGCTCATGTGGAGATTTCCACAGCATGCTATGTAGGCACACGTATCAGCAGCAATGCCATCTTCTCCATTCCCACCCCCAAGTTTACAGGTCCACTGGGGCTTTGGGCTTCATGGTTTCATTAAGTAGTGCCTGACCTTTCTGCAATCAGCAGCGCACAAGCCACTGATAACAGAGCACGCCACAAACTTTCTGTGGGCTGGTATCTGCTGGGTTTGTGCCAGCTGCCCCGACCATGCACCCTTCACCGTGTGGGGCTGGGCTGCACGGCCCTTCCACGCTCTGGGAGGATGAGTGCCCTCAAAGAAAAGATGGAGCAACAGCAGCTGATTCCTTGTGTTTTAATCTGAATGAACACCGTCCTTGGTGGAATTGTTCAGTTTCTAGTGGCTGTCCTGGCTCTACTGTGGAAACAGGGCAGACCAGGTTAAAACCCTGCCAGGCGATTATCTCTGTCAGCCCAGTCATGTCCAATGGCTGGGCCTGGGGCAAATTATATATGAATACACGCACACTACCGTATAAGTTGCACAATCATGCTTTCTATGCTCATGTATATAGGTCTCCATCAATAGTGCTATAAAACAAAAGAACATAAGGACCCTACTTTTGTGGACTGAAATTTTATTTTAAAGTTCCCGATGGCATCCAGCTTTGTGCCAACCAGCTCTGGAAAAGAGTCCCAGGCAGGGGAGTTGGAACCAGATGATCTTTAAGGTCCCCTCCAACGAAACCGTTCTATGATTCAGTATTGTAATAATTTGGATCAAGTTAAATATGATATACTCGATCTGACATTTAGGGTGTCAAATGTTTTTTAAATGTCATTTGAAGCAGAACAGTATGTCCTGAAAACATGTAAATACCAGATAGAAATAATCAATATGATAAAAGCCAGAGTGAAGAACAAAGGCAGTTCCCAAAAATGTAACAACTAAGGAGCTGACCAGCGGTCTGCTGATTGTACTACAATGTCATAATTAAAAGCTGGAGAGGAAGCAGCACCAGGGGAATTACATTAATAAAGCTTAAACGGTACCATTGAGCAAACTCAGAAAAATAAATGGCTTAAAGGCAAGCAATGCTTTTTACATGATAGAAGGCTCTGTATGCAAGAAGATTAATCTGTGTTTCATATTGTAAATTGGAAGCAAGCAAGATATCACACAGTGTAAACTCAGTGAAAAATAGTACTGTCTTTTTTTAAGGGGTGAAATATGTAGGAAGCACTGGAGAAATCTTACTTGCAGGGACAGAATGGTGTTTCAACACTGCTGCTAAGCCTCCTGCAAAAGGAAAAGAACATGATGAAAAGTGTCTTGAGCCAAAAATTGGGTAATAAATAAATGTGAATGTCATAAGCACACAAGGAACATCATAAAGAATGGAAATAAAGGATGACATCCCTGACACACTGGGACCATGACATATACAACGTATGCTAGAAAGCTGGCTTCAAACCAGCACTCACATCTCCATTTCTACTTGTTAGGGAGAGCTGTATTAACCAGCTGTATGTCTCGATGCCCTCTATTAGGACACTTAAAATTAATCTCTATTCTGCTTTCAAACCATGAAGCTCATTTTCTGGGAGTCTATCTGGAAGAGAGACCTGAATTCTACCTCGACTTTCTTCAGGAAGGATCTGATGACACGTTTATTTTCTGATGAGTTTGCCCAATGGTACTTTCTAAACTTCACTAATTAAATTATTAACATAATCACTGGAGTTGGCCCAAAACCACTTATTTTCCTTGTAAAATAATTAGTTTAGCTTCTACCTAATTTTCCCTGAGTATTATCATTCTAACAAAACAACAGTAACAGCAAACAATACCATCAAGCCAATAAAGAAGATATATGGGAGGTGGGTGGTGGTGGTGTTTGCTTCGGTAAGAAACAAATATTATCAAACAGAGAAACAGTTATCTGAAGTTATTGTTCAATTATGACTTTCTGGCATATTTTTCATATAATTAAAAAACATAAAGGTGACTACTAGTGCTAGAAAGCTGCTGCTGCTAAAGACAGGCAGATCAAGAGGCTCCTTTTCAAAATCCTGTCCAACCAGGAGGTCAGACCTACCTGGCAGGACTGCCTGACTCCTGGGGTGGGAAGCCAGAAAAGAAAGAGGAGTTGGTTCAAGGGACCTGGAAGGCAGCAGAAAACTAACAACGGAGATGAGCATTACGATAATAACACTCTGTGAATAAGAAGTGGGGTTACAGAGATAGGTGAAAGGGCAAAATGGACAAGGAAGCGTGAACACGCTACACTGGTGGGAAAGCTTGCAATATTAATGAGTTCCAATTCTGCTTATTACCGTAAGGCATCCTGGTGTTTTCTTTACCAGTTTCAGCGAACAGATCTATTCCAAATCATGAGACAGGTATATTTAGCTGTTGGATGTGTGCTTTTCTTTCATGATTGTTTCGGCTGAACTCTGCACTGAAACTCAAGGTGCTACTGCAGAGCCTCCACCTCTCTCTCTCCTGAGAGTTCCTAGGCAAGAATGACAGTACCTGGGATCACTGGGACACAAGTACACTATGTCAAGGAACACGACATAATACTCCAGCACAACTACTGAGAAAAGCATCTTGTCAAAAAGGTAGTTTCAGGAAACTGAAGTGCTGATGAACTCCAAAGTCTAGTGAAGGCATCCCCTCTCAGCAGTGAGTTGCTGTGTGAGAAGAGATTGCAAACTTCAGCACAGCAGAGGCTGACACGAGCAGAAGGGACACCATCATTCCAGTCCTCCAAGGGAAGCTTTATCATGTGGAAAAACTTTTATAGAAACAGACGTATTTATTATCCTTTCAATAAATAACAACCAATTCCAAAAGTAATGTAAAAGACATCCACTACCTAGAGAGGTTTCCTTTATATCGTGGCAGGGATGTTGAAGGCTCAGAAAGTAGAGCACTGTATGGCACAGGCCATTTTCCTAACAATACCACTTTAGTTACTTTGCCTGTAAGTTACTAAAAGGTAGCAGGCACCCTACATAGTGCTGTCTGCAAGGTCAGGAAACCAAACAGCAGAGAAACAACCCTGGAAGATGGGCTCCGAACAGTAATAAAGCAGGAGGACAACGCTAATTGACGATGACATTTTAACCAAGATATTATCAATCCCAACTCTCCAGTCAGTCCTAGAACTGACTAGGGATACTCCCAGCACCCCATCTTTGTGACCTGGAAGAAGTGGAGCTAGCAGAAATGATTAACACTAAGCATGAAAGATCCCTTTTCTTAGGTTTTATTACAAGACTGTATTACTGCTTTAAAGTGCTGATACCTTAAGATGCATGCATCTCATGTAGACAGAGTAGAGCTGTAGAACCGTTATTCTCGGCAATCTAATAATGTGAATCGCCAAGTAGTATTTGATCTATCTGTTGCAGTGTTAGGATGTAAAATGATACTTTTCCAGGAATCTCCAGTTCCAATCAGTTGCCTGTCTTGTTCACTACGAGCATTGCACCTCCCTTTTTATTTTGCTGTGGTCTTGCCTAAGACTCAAGATACTGTTCAAAACCAACAAACACAAACATTATAATGTATCAGTCTGAGTACCCTAATATGACAAAACAGGAGTAATATTTACAAAATGGGAATAGTCTAAGATTCAAGCTTCAAACATGACTTAACTCAAAACTTTGCTGCTGTGAAGCCAACCTAAGAGCGACTCTAGACATGAGCAGAACGAGAGAACAGGAGAAGCAAGACTTCACAGAAATCCCTTCAAGCAGATTGGAGAAATCTTTATAGAATTAGAGCATTTGAAATAATGTTTAATTTGATAAGTTTAATCCTGTAGCCCAGATAAGATTCTCAGTAAATTCTATTACAGGGATTAAAATAATTAACAAAAGATTCCTCTCTACAATAGACAGTACTGAGCGCTCATTGCAAATGAAAGCTAATGTCAAGGACAGAACGGTACGTTCCTTAGATAGCTCCTTTTGTTTCTGTCACTGACTCATCCCCAAGCAAATCCACATATCTGACCAATAATACAGAGCTTCTGAAAAACACGTGCGGGTGTGTTTGCGTTCTCTCTGATAACATGGGACACTACATCCTTTGATATTTGAATTTTACTGGCCCAGAAAGTAGATCAGGACAGTGGAGGGCACAAGAAAACAAGGTTAAATTGTAATACTTTAATCAGTTTCTCAGCAAACTACAATGGTATGTTGAACAGGTTGAAATTTATGGTTTTCAATCAAATTGATTTGGGTAGAAGCATGTATTTTTATCACTTTGAAGCATAATGGGTGCACAACCAATGAAGTATAAACTGAAGTAAAATTACGCAGATAGATATGTTTAGCCAATTAACATACTGGTGTCAGAAATCTTACCTTAGAAAAGTGGTCAGCCTCTGAAACAGACGGAAACAGAGAAGAACCACAGGAGACCCTACCACTAGGTTGTTTTGCACTCTAGTTTGCTTTGTGTGTCTTTCCATAATATCATCCTGAAAAGTTTAAAATTCAAGGATATGATGTGACTCCCATTGACTTTTCAAGTTGCAGAACATAAACAGCAGCATTAAAAAGTAAACACTACACGTATCAGAAGGCTGATGGCAAAAGGGGTTCACCCACAGTTAAATCCTTTTTGCAGTTCAGGCTTAAATTCTGCTGAGAAAATAATTTCTTTATGGCAGTGCAGAACTTACCGCTGTTTTCTCTTCCTTTGCAGTCTCACTGTCACCACATCTGTCTTCACCTTTAGGCAGTTTCTTTTTTTTTTCTTCCCTCCTTCAGGTCTCTAGTCAGGTCTAAATTCTTTTAGCTGTACTTCTGTCTGGAACTATTCCTTCATGCCCTGGCACTGGACTAAAAAGCCCAAGAAACAATACAGGTGCAAAATAAAGCAATGGGAACTCTCTGCTTTCCTAGTGGAAAAAAAAAAAAATCTCTTCCCACAAATAAATAATTTATTTAACTGTTTGAGACAGACTTTGGGTGTTATGGGGAAGGGACTGTGGCTTTGATAAGCACCCTGAGGTAGAGATGTGTGGCTGGATGAAGGGGAAGGACTGGACATGTAACATCTTCACAGATGATCCCCTGATCCTTACAGATACCTGTAGAAAATACAGAGATCTTCTTTAGTTAGGAGTATCCTTTGGCTTGCCATCAAAACCAAAATGCCTTCCTGATGATACCTGCTATCTTCTGGGCTGGAGAGATTTCAGATGAAAAGAAAGTCTCAGACCCTGTTAGTTGTGTGACTTACGTTTCAAATTTCGGACCAATACTTTGTGGTGCTTCAGAACAAGACTGTGGTAAGGTTTCTTAACTTGACCGCCCAGACTTTCCATGGACATACCTTTTTTATTGGAACTCAAAATATTTGGTTGGGGAAACACTGAATTTCCAGCTCTGTTCCCATGCTGATTTATCAAAATCTCCTGTAGGCTGCTGGATTTACAAAACCAGGCATTTTTACTGTAATTTATCTGTGGAAATAATAGATGAGTACTCTTCTTGTCAAGGGCTTTATACAACATCATCTGCTATCAGTGGAAGTCACCGAGGAAGTAAGTGATTGTACCTCCTCCAGAAGAAAGAACATGTTATAATATGATAAATATATAAATAAATATGAAAACTTCTTTTTAACAATAGAAATCTTCTTTCTTCTCTGATTTATCCAATCTTACTGCTGTTGTTTAAGTTTTCTGATGCCAGGAAAGCCATCTCTTCTCTAAAAATTCACAATCCGTTGTCAAGGCCATTTTTAGTTCTGGGTATCTGTAATGTGAAGTTCAGCTATGCACAAGTACAGTAAATAATTGATGTTGGACAACATATCAAAACACTTTTGAAGTTTGAAAGAGTTATAGTCTTGGCATTCTAGATCAATGTTATGAAATAGTCCTTGTTTCATAACAAGGGTCTAATCTTACCACCCTATTAATCCTAAATCTGTTTGTCCAAATAACAGAGCTATTGTTTCTACAACTGCAACACAGCTTGCTCCTATACTTAATTTGGTATGTTTTTTAATTGATTAAATAACCAGTGATGTTAAAGTTGAGATTCGCTTTTTGTAAAAGATGGGATCAGCTTTTATTAAAGTATACTATTTTGATGAGTGACTTTACACTGAAGAGGATGACAGAAAACAAATACATATTCCAGTAAGGGGTAGATGGTGATGTCTGGCGTAACATTTTCCAGTTCCAGCCATTCTGACCATCCAGAACAAAATTAACATTGAATCTAGATAATTTTAAAAATTAAATTAAAATCTTGTCACTGAGCACAAAGAATTCAAGACAACTGAAACAGCTACTGGGAATCTGCTAATCTGGGAATTAATTAATGACATTTCTGCCATACATCTACAAAAGTTAATGTTGTTAGTTACTATTCTAGGAACTGGCAATAAACATTCAACTAAAACTCACAGCTAGTCCACAAGATCTTCAGTGATGTAGGTCATATATTCTTAACATTTATGTGGTCATTGCCAAAGTTTATCCTATTTCAGTCAGTGTAGGCCAAGAGTGCAGAGCAATATTTTACATTTTTAATTATTTATTACATTAAGTTGACGTCCTGAGATTCAGGCCTGGCCACCATACAAACATGCACTGGTATGCCTAAAAGTTGGTTGTATCATCCCTATTTTGATATTCCTAGCAACTTAAAAACACAACAGATCCACTGAAGTGAATATCTACACAAGGTTTTTGGTTGAATGTGTTTTAACAGCATCCTCCATTCTGACTGACTGCTGAAAGTCTGACTGTCATAGAAGGTAATCAGGGTCAGGATCAGAAATAATTTTAGTAATCAGTGGAGCCAAAAGATAGCAATGCCATATTCTTGTAGATTTTCAGAGCTTATTGATTCCAATAAAGAAGACCATTATAATAAACCCAGTGCAACTCCATGTTCCTTTCCCACACACTCCACAACGCCTGTTTTATTGCTTCTTTAATGGATTTTCTGAATAAAAAAACCATAATATGCTTCTGTCTTTACATTTCAGTGTACACTTCATTTCACGTGCACTTAGTTGAACCAAGTGGAGACATACAGAAATACAAATATTGAATTGGATTCGAAACAGTGACCTGTTTTTCTTGTAGCACTTGCTACACTTTATTTCTGAAGTACCATTTCCCACACAAACTACACTTTTTGCCCATTTTTAAAACTGCACAACATGACATTGATTTCCAGAAAATAACAGGAGTTCCACTAGTGCATAACTCCAAAAAGAGTGGTGTTAATACAGGGACATTTACAAACAAAAATAAAAAACCATATTATGTAAAACAATAAACAATAAACATCAGCACTAAAAAATGGAGCATTGTTTTCTCTACAAAGAGAGATTCCCAACATGTTTCCAGAGGTCACCTATGCTGATGGATAGTCAAATGACTGAGAAGCCTGTTCACATTGCACTGTTCACCCGGAACATGATTACCATAGTTATGTAGCCACCTAATACCTTATAAAAAGGACAGTTAAGATGAAGCCACAGCTAACACCGAAGCACAACATAAGTGTCAATCCAGAATCCTAAGCTCCATCCAAGACATGGAAGTGGTAGCATTTCCAGGTATTTTTAAATGGTATAAACCATTAAAAGTAGTAAAGATACCTGAAATCAGAATATTCCCAAGTGAATACATGTTTTGCCCTGGTGTCACCCCCAGGAGCACTGTCAAACAAAATCCTAGACGCTTATTTTCAGAGGGGGAAAGCACAGAAATACCAAGGATTTAAACAGTGGGAGGAGAGTTAGCTCTGCATTTGATCTGGTTTTCCCCATGGAGATGCAGCGATGGGTTTGCTCTCCCTTTGCCTGCCTCCCCAGGGTGAGCAGGCACAGCTGCCCCGGCAAGCAGAGCCAGCTCCATCTCCCAACGGGAGCGGGAAGAGAGGCTCTCGCCTCTCACACCGGTGGGATGGAGGCTCTGCCTGGATCGTCCTTGCAGCCAAGCAGTCGCTCTTCAGTGGGAGGAAAAGAGAAAGCCAGAAATGTAGCCAAAAGAGGTAAAGGCAAGCAAGGAAGAAAATGAGCCCAGCCTTCCTCGCCCCTCACCCTGCGCATTCATCTCCCAGGCACCAGAGCTTCACTGCTAATTCCCTTTCCCTCAGGGTTATTCCTCTCCTCCCATGAAGCTATCAGTCATCTTCTTCATTCAAGATTTCCTGTCCTGCTCATATTTGTTGGCATTTGACCATTCTCCACAGCTTTGCTAGGCACGTTCTCAAAAGCTCCTTTTTGGTTCTTGGTTCTTTTCTGAAATCCTCACTCCCCACTTTGCTGGGTAAGGTTGGTATTCAGCACGTCTTTGTCCTGTGAGGCAGAAAAACACGTACAAGTCCAGTTCATAGGTTTTAAGGAAGTGGGAAGAAGCAAGGGCAAAGCTCTGAAAGTTCAGGACCTTCTAAAGTGCAGGGCTTGCTTTTCCTAAAGCTCCAAACGCAAGCCCAGAACTGTTGGGAAAAACAAAATCCTGAAGATTGACACTGCTGTCTGACCTGCACACATCCAGGGCTAAACAGCAAGTCTTGGGGTCCCCTGTTTACTCTCAGGTTGTACAGATCCAGCTTCAAAAACATAAGTGAGGGCACACTGCAGAGATAGATCCTTTGGAAAAGGAAAAACGTCAAAGAGTCTGAGGGCTGGTTTTCAGAAACCCATCTATAAAACAGAGAGTCTGTTCCGCTCACCCAGAAGTTAACAGCAAAAGTCCAAATGAAACTTCTGAAGGGCAACGCGCCCTTCCCTCCTCTTGCCACCCCTAGTCGGGTCTGATCCTACAGCTTTTGCCATCCTCCTGTATGACAGGGACCCAGGTTTAAGGTTTTCTCAGCCCTGCAAAGACATAACCAGCGACGCACTGGCTAAGAGGACAGGCACATCCTGAAGGAGGGAGAAGCACTTAGAGCTGCAGCTCCACCTTTAGATGGAGATCAGCATCGGAACCATCGCAGCGGGAAAAGCACCCGTGGCAGCCGGACACCTTGAACGTCCACGCAGCGAAGGTAGGAAATCTTCACAGCAGCGGGATTCTCAAAAGAACGCTCACCCGGTGTAACGCTGAGAGACCCCTCTCTTGCTCTCCCAGACCCTCTCCTCTTTCCCGGCCCCCATTTCAGTGCCTCGGGATGTTTACATCACCCAGAAAACTGGTCAGCCTTGACTCAGGTGTCCCTGCTGCCCCAGAGGGTAATGTCTGTCCGTGCTGCCACCCCTCTCTGCAGATGCAATCCAGAGGCTCCAGGGGGGCAGTGGGGACCTGCGGCTCTGCAGGGGGGCACAGCCAGGCCAGGAGGCACCTTCCCAGCTCTGAGGGGCTGTGGAGATGCCTGCAGCATTGACGCACCTGACACAGGCTCCAGAGGCGGAATGGAGTCTGGAGGAGGAAGCCCAAGTGGAAGTGGGGAATATTAAGGGAGGATTTTCCCAATGGGGTGCACCCAGATCTGGGAGAAAGAAGGGAGCTGGAGAGGATAAGGGGCAGGACTGGGGGGATCTCAGCGTGGGGTGGCGATGCCCAGCTGGTGGGCAGGGATGCGGGCAGCCAGCAGGCAGGCCAGCACAATGCC
>NW_009617594.1:0-42444 GCF_000690535.1 Cariama cristata | reverse complement strand
ATTACTCCGTCCTAGGTGCAGAATCTGGCAATTTGACTTGTTAAATTTCATCCCATTAGTCATAGTCCAGTGCTCCCGTCTATCTAGATCCCTCTGCAAGGCTTCTTGTCCCTCAAGAGAGTCAACAGCACCTCCCAGTTTGGTGTCACCAGCAAACTTGCTAATGGTGCATTCAACTCCTGCACCCAGATCGCTGATAAATCTATTGAACAGACCTGGCCCTAGAGTTGAGCCCTGAGGAACAGCGCTGGTGACCGGTCACCAGCCAGATGCACCCCATCCACTACAGCCCTTTGAGCTCTGCCCTTCAGCCGGTTCCTCACCCAGCGCACCGTGAGCTACTTTAGAAGTAGGAGTTAAATATGCACTGTAAACCTGATTGAGTATGTCAGTGTTGTGCTTGGAACTGAAGGGTGTGTGGAGCTAAACCTCTGGACTTGTAGTCATCAACTCAGTCTTACCCAGCTGCCTTCAAATAACTGCCATGCAAAGGTAAAACCTGGGTTCCGTAGTTCAAGAAATAAGACAAGAATGTGACATCGTAATAAAATACACTTTGGTCTGGAGTGCACATCAGGATGTAAATCATTAAGCAATTGTTTAGATGCAATATTTACTGGTTTCTTTTCCTAAGGCATAGCTCATATTTAAGATAAATGAACTGAAGTTTAAAAACAGCCAGAAAGTAATATTTTAAGTGATTTTTTTTTTTTTAAGTCAGATTTTTATCTTCTTAATTCTCCTTTGATTGTTTCATGGACATATGTCCTATTTAAAAAAGAAAAAAACATTAGTAAAATTGAAATTTGGGTTAAACAGCTAGGATTTATCAGTCTGACTTGATTCATATTCGGTGGATGTGAGGTGCAATATAAACCTGCTAGTTCCCTGCAATCTGCCACCTTGTTAACTGATTGATCCCAAAAGAGAGTACAGATCAGTTAATAGTGATGCTAACATACGAGCTTGGCTGGCAGCCAAACAAACACGGCCGCTGTTTCAAATCTTTAAGTAGACTCAAGAAAGAAATGATCTTTTATTATATTGACTTAAATTACATTTCACAAATAAGAGCAGTTTCATGGCACCTTTATGCAAGGCAAACTTGAATCCTTGTCACTTTGCTCTTGGCTTTTCATGCTCAAGGAATCTTTTGACTCACATTTAAAATATCTTTTTTACCGTTAAGCTTGCTACCAGGAGAACCGTTAAGATTTTTCTTAAGTGTTTGTTATTCTTCCTGGCCCACAGCCTCACAGCAGTGTTTTGTAGGATTAGTGCAAATCAGTTGTGTGAGAGATGTATATGAAAGATGTAAGATAAGAATCCTTCCATGTATTAATGCCTTTGGATCATCATTTCAAAGTGCTGCATGAGAGAGAGAGACCAGAAATTGCCGATGAGTGTCAGCCCCTCCTGCAGGGACACGGATTTGCTGTCCAGTGGTTCATATCAACAACAAAAAAAAAGGAACTGTATTGGTGCAAAAAAAATCAATCTCCGTGCCTCATGCTGTACCTAGAAGCTGCTCTTTTTTTTTTTTACTTCCCAAGAGGCAATTAAAAATTAATTTTCTATTTCATAAAGGAGGAAAAAAAAAAAAGCCAAGCTACCTGAAGCAGACATTCATTAAAATAAAAGTAATACAGAGAAAAATTCTTTCTCTATTGAAAAGAAAGGTTCAGACAGATGGAGGGTTTTTTTTTTTTCTCCATACAAAATGACGACTTCTGCAATTAGTGTGTTTTGAAAGGTCCAAAAGGTCAGATTTTCAAAAGCATAAATGATTGCTGGAGTTAGTCTTAACTGCTTTTTGTGCCATTTGAAAGTCTCCTCCGGAGAAGATAAAATACCTTGTAACATTTTTGTTGTTAATTAGTATATGTAAGTCATTAAAATATTTTGGTCTGACTCTTGACTCTCCAGTTTAATGCAGTGCACATAGTAGGATAATGAATACAAAATTCAAACACTTTCTTATTCTTTGTTTTCCAGGGGCACAATAAAATCATAACTTACAGCAGACCTGTGTATTTTTGTATGTTGTGTGGCCTTATTTTGCTGCTAGATGCTGGATCTAAAGACACAAATCCTCCAGTTTATACAGTGTATGGCTTGAAGCTCTTTTCGCCTAGATCTCTCCAGTCAGCCAGAGACCATGTAATAGGTGAGTCAATATTTTTCCTAGGACTGTAAAAATGAATTAAGCGTTAGCCGGGGAAGTCTGTGTTTTCCCATGTTGGCAATCAAACGCGTGTTATGGAGGCACAACTCTAAGTCAAATTGATAGAAACATTTGGCATGACTTAAGACGGGTGCGGGGCGGGGGGGGCAGCTGGCAACCTTCCCTCAACTAAAAGGAGTTCTTAATGAAATGAGGCTCATAGAAAAGTCTCTATAGAAAACTAACAGTCGCTGATGTTATTAGCAAAAGACATCATCTGTGAAATGCAGTTAATCTTTGTAAGGGCTTGTCTATGTGAAGCAGTTACTGCGGAGTAAGCTGAGTTTTAAATTTAATGCCTGGAAGCTAACCCGTGCCAAGTCCTCAGATGGACATTCTTCCACTCATGACAAACATGGTCTTTCTTGGTTTAGTTTAATCTTGCTGTCCACGTGATGAGTTAGTGTGGAGCGGTCACTCCGCAGTAGCTCTTCCAACCTATTTCCTTCTGGAATCGTGTTCTGAGGTGGCTGAGGACATTCAGATATTGCCCCAAAACGAGACTGATGATCCTTTGGCACTAATTTGAAGTGGGCGCAGCTGGAAATACCCGGTTCTGTCAGGACACTTCTTGCTGTTACACACTTGCAGTCTGTAACTGTGATGCTGCTGTAGTTGTGTCACAGGTACGAGTGCTAAACTGGACTTGGGTCAGGTAGTGCAACACTCTTGGGTATGAAGTAGAAAAGTTAATGTTTACTGTTAAAGTTGTGAAAACTTCCCAAGAGCTGTGTCATAGTGTACCAAAGATGACCTGTTGGTTTGTGAATTTAGAACCAGGAAAACCTACTGTAGTAGAGGAAAAAACTTTGTGGTATAGAGTGTATGACCTTCGAGGTCTTTGTTCACTTGGGACTGTTGTACTTGCTTTTTGCTATGCTCAAGTCAGGCTATTACTGCCTGAAAGGCATACTATTTTTAGGAGAGCCTTCTGGTCCTTTATAGGGGTTCATTGACTCCCAATCCTTCTCACCAGAAACATGGGAATAATGGAGACCTGCATCTCACTTTCATTAGCTTCTTTCATTACTTTCCTTTGGTCTCATTAAAGTTTCTTCTTACATCTTATTTTCTCTGCCTGTCAAAGGTGAACAGTAAAAATGCTGATAAATAATTCAACAAGAATCTTAAATGACGCTTGGGATAGAGATAAATGAAAAACTATAGCAACCAGTATAAGAAAACAAAGTGTGGTTATAAATGTGCTAATTTTAGCTGGCCTCAAAAGAAGTGGGAGAGTAGGTTCTTGAAACAGCCTGGAGGGAGTGGAGGAGAGGAGATACAGGCTTCTCTCCCCAGTTGGCATCTGTTTAATAAGAGAATGAGAGAGGGAAAAGAAACTATTTCCCTTTGCTTGTTCCCTCTTCTTATTTTGCCAGGCTGTATTTGTTCAAGTGATGTTTGGTGCCGCCCTTTTGCTATTCCTTGCTTTGTCTCCATGGGAGTCCCAACTTCTGGCTGCCGTGAATCCTTGCAAGTGTTCGCAGTGGAGCTACTTCTGTAAGCCATGGCAGTCTGGTATCCTCCAGCATCTTGCTGCACTTGGAGTATAGATTCCTTTAGGCACTGAAGGTGTAGAAGTATTTGGAGCAATAAAATCAGGGGGGAAGTCGGCCCCACTGAATATCAATGCAGTGTAGCTATTGTTTTGTCTTTTTACCTGTTTGCTAGGCATTTTTGGTATCTCTTTATTGGTTTGTCATCATATGATGACTTTTTAATTTATATTTTACTTGTAATTTATTGTAGTATTCAGAACTGATATGTTGGGAAATCAAGGGATTTTTGACTATACGTTACAAATACTGAGGAAAGGAAAAGTCTTCTCTTTCATTTGTTTGCTATGGTAAGAAGCTAAAGTGATGGAAATCATAGAAAGGACTTACCAAGGAACTAGTGTGATGCTGCATAGCATACTATGATAAAAGTCTTGAAACAAGGTTATAAAAGAAAATCAGTGGAAATTTGTTAGATGTGTAACCTAATTACTTAAGAAATGTGACTTTTAACAGGTCTTTGCAAGCAATCTATTTAGGATCTGATTCTCTTTTATTTTAAATTGATGGTGGTTCTGCTATTGACTTACATTACTTAGGGGATCATGGCTTTAATTCATTCTATGGTTTAAATCTTGAATTCCTTATTTCAGTTGACCTTTTTGTTAGATTAACGTACACAGTGCAAGTAAGGGCACAGCCAGAGCCGGCCTCAGTCACTAGGTGCTACAGGTGTGGTGAGTGACAAAAGTGGTTATGCACTTAATGTATGATGGGTTTTGTGATGGAACCATTTAAGCTTTAGACAGGTGAGTGAAAATATTTGGCAGACATCTCAGAAGAGTAAGTATCAGGTGGTAGCAAAGTTGTGTGATAACAAATCCTCTGCCTGCTACCTTCAGCAATAACTGAGCTTCTGTCAGGGAAAGAAAGCCTCTGTGAATGTTATCCTCTGCTGTGTTCAGGAGGGGAAGAACAAAAAGACCATTTCTCACTGAAATAACGCGTTATTTTTTTTTCCCTGTGAAAAAGTATGTATTGTTACGTAGCAAATGGACTAGTACTCAGATATGTCATGTTTTAAAAATAATAATTTTGTAAACTTCTGAAATGTTTGCAGTGACGCTGCTGCTGAGTTGCCATTCCACATTTCTCAAAAGACCCGAAGTTTCCAAAGTCAAAATGTGTGTTTCCCTCCTATACTTACCTGGTAGCTCCCCATTTAGAAGAAACCTTCAAACTGCAGTGTTAAATGCCAGCAGCTCACATAAGCATCTCTTAATGGTCCAGCTCTTAAAGGCGACGTTCTGTATGGAAACGTGTGATGCTTAAACAAATTCTCTCTGGAATTCATAATGCAATTCCAACTGATCAATCAGTTACTTCCCATAAGGGAAACTACTGCTCCTAAATTCAATCCTTTAGTAGGTGATACCTGATTGTTTTCCTCTCTGGTATGCTCCTTTGTGCAGGATGAGATAAACAAAGCTACCTTAGCTAAAGAAGTTGTTAGGATTATTCAAGGTATTAATAGAGAGAGGGTGAGGTGAGGACATTGCTGTAGTCAATCAACTTTTCCCTCCTTGTTTACATTCACCCCGATATATTTTGGTGTACTGACAGGATAATGTCTCTGGTCTTGTCCTTCCTTCCTCTGCTCTTAGTCGGCTTTTTCTGAGGTTGCTACAGGAAAGGCAATCATTCGGACTGTAAGTCAGTACTCTGAGTTCTGGCAGTTCTGCAAGACCTTTGCCTGAGGAACAAGATCTCCTGTGAGTTTCAGCAGTGAGTTTTGGGGGACAGTTGATCCCATGGCGAGCCCACGCGGCCTGCTGGGCAGTTTGCTGTCCTGCCATTGTCTGTCTTCAAGGGTGGTCCTTGCTTGGCTCGGTATGGCTCGGTGGAATATCTGAAAGAAGAGCATAGTAGTAAAGGAAGAGGAGATTAATAATGGCATTTGCATGTAAAAGCTTGAGAAGACAGCATTTCCTCATGTTCTTACAGACATGTAATTTGGGCCAGCAGCAGGAAGTCGTGATGAAGGGTGCATTGTGAATGCAAGTATGCTTAAGTGAGCCCTGTCTGTGTTTAACACTTCAGTATGTCATTTTTCCTCCTGTGTTTGACTTCCTCAGGAAGATTTACAATATTAGATAGCAGTACTGTGTGTAATATGAAGAAAAAAGCTGTCAGATTGAACTCAGTGTATTGTTTTATTTTAGCACAAGATACATGAGTAAGAGGCACTGGGAGTAAAATGTGAAATTAACATTCAACCGTGAACACAAATTCTACTGTTACCGTCTTAAAATTTGACTGGGGTGAAAAGGGTAATAAGTTGTACCAGTGATTTGTTTAATTTGCTTTTTATGAGAATGAATAGGAGGAAACTGTAGTCTTCCTAGCATGCAAACTAACAAATATGTATTTGTTTACGAGGAAGAGTGGCTGACACACATCTCTCTTCTTCACCACACAGAACATTCTGGTACCAGTACAACGAAGCAGTGAGAATGTGATTAAACATGTACATCTGTCCTTGAAAGCTGACAGTATTGGAGGCTTGGGTCAAGTGTGTGTTTAGATGCTTTGTTAGACAACTGTGCTTAGCGCACATTTCTAGGGTGGAGCTAGGAGTAAATGGATGGGAAGGCAGAGTGGCTGGAAGTGAGCAGAACATAATGACTCCTGCTTTTCCTTGACTGTAAGGCAGCCATTTAAATTAGCATTTCTGTTGTGTAAAGATGTCAAACTGGGTTTTACCCCTGAGTTTCTTTTACTGCTTTTAATGTAGTTTCACTACTGCAAAGTCAAGGTCCATCCTGCTGGAAGCTGGGGAAATATTTTGGGAAAGTTTCACTATAGGGTTGTCCCATTTTTATGTGCTGCTGTTAAGTGTCTGCTGTTGATTGCTGGCAGAGGCAGGATACTCTGATAGCCAAGATACTTGGGATCTTAGCCATTAAAAATATTTTTTGTTTGTTTATATTGAATTGTTATACCTGTGGTTGAACCATCTCAGATTCAAGAAGGAAGTTCCGAAGTCTGCAAATTAAAATTTCTGTACTTTAAACAGAACAAATATAACTTTGAAAGTATTTAAGAAGCTGTGACAGGAGGCTGCATAATGCTATTTTTTCTGCTGCTGCTTTTATCCAGAATAAAGCTTAAAGTTAACATCCGAGCTTTAGTTTTTTACGTGTAAACCAGCATAATTTATTTTGAATACATGAGAAGGAGTCGTTGCTGCTAAGGTTAAGGTATACTCACTTGAGTAATCTTCAGAATTTATTGGAACAATTTCTTATCCTGATATGATGCATGTTTCTCTGTTCTCCATACATTGTGATGTATGACTGTGTTCTAACATGCATCTTCTTTTTTTCTTTAGTGTTTTTATATTGCTTTCCTGCAATTTCTCTTCTTGGGCTTTTCCCTCAAATCAACACCTTCTGTGTATATCTCTTGGAGCAAATAGACATGTTGCTTTTTGGAGGTTCTGGTAAGTAGCCAGTTGCAGCCTGAGCTATCCCTTTCTGGGCCTATAACCTTAGATAAGAGTATATTATTGCATGTTTTAAAGCACAGTGCATGCTGAAACTCAAACAGCTAATGGTATTCATATAGCAATGGGGTCAATAGTAATAAGACCCCCTTGATTTGATTTCTTTTTTCTTTTGAAAAGTTGTATACAAGTTGTGCTATAGGCTGCAGAATGTGATTGACATCAAAGAGCTCTTTCCTGGCATGTCTGATGTGAATCTTTACTATAGTTATAAAAAAGAAAAAAAATATTTCTGTTAAAACTCCATTTAAAAAATAAAAAATGTTTGCATTGTTCTGTAGTAAGGCATGCTCACAAGATATTGGATGTGTCATTTTTTTGGTGTTACTTCAGTCAGAGTTTAAACAAGGCCCATGAGAGACAGTGCATTGTTTTTTGTTGGTAGTGGTATTTTTTGTTTTACATTATAGCTTAGGTAACAGAGAAGATTGGGATGCATCTACACTGTCCTCTTAGTTTGGATCAGAAACAAAGCTCCTCCTTATTCCCACTTACCGCATGTTTTGCATCATGGAATGATGTTGGAGTATACGAACTGGATTCTATTTGGATGAAGCTCAAAAGCAAGGTGCACTGTAAGGGTGCACCTATTGCACTCCGAACACTAATGAGCATACAGTCTGCGAGACCAGGCTAGAGATAGTTTGCAGTAAGGCATCTCAAACCTGTGTATCATGGATATGACATCCTCAGCACTCTTCATTCCACAGACCCACGCTTACTGCAGTGCTTGCTACTTTAGACATAACCTTTGGCAAGTGGTTGAAACCGGTACAGATGATAGGAATGTTCTTTGCTTTTTGTCTCATAAATACCATAGCAGACCTGGAGGAAATAACATGTTGGATAAAGTCCCCATCCTATCAATAATGATGATTCCAATGTATGTTGAACCCTAATTAAAGCACAGTTTTGAAGCCCCTATGTCTCCATTGCTGAGACTGCTGAACTCCTAATTCTGTCTGACAGCTTTACCTATCCTACTTTAACCCTCTCAAAGGAGGTTGTAGCAAGAGATCAGCTGGCATCTTTCTCTCTCCCTTTAAGTTCATTGATGTATCTTGATATGGTGCAAATCATGGTTGACCAAGCAAGTTAGGATGCTTTTGGATGATACCAGAGCCTATGTGTTGGGAGCAAAGGGAAGGAGGAAAACTCCACATGGAGTGTGACTAGAAAATTGTCAGTTTTGTAGATCACTTCATTCCTCCTTGGTAGCAACATGAAGAGGCATAGTGATATTTTGGCAAAACAGTGTTCGGTACAAAAAGCAATAGTGTGGGACTTCAGGTCAATGGAAAACACACGGAGTATAGTGGCATTGGGCTTTCAGTCTTAGCTGTAAACAGTTTTGTGAGCTTATTTGGGGCATTGAAGGTATTCTCTCAACAACCAGCTTTGGGATATCTGATTTCAATCTCTATACCTCTTGTGATGCAAGAGCTGTTTAATTTTTATTTCTCTTGATTGCAGATTCTCATTTAGGAAGCAATTAACTAACATGTAATGTCTGTATTTTAGCTGCTGCTGGGTTCGTATCTGCACTATACAGCATTTCCCGAAGCTTTGTGGTTCTGATTGTCCTGTATGCTTTCTGCTTCAGTGCAGTGAAGGTAAGCCAGAAAAAAAACACTGCAAAAATTCAAAATTTCAAGCTCAAAATTCATATAATCTAAGGAGACCAGCATTGTTTGGTGCTACATTGTCATTGTTGTTTATCAAGATAAGCTTTACAAACCATGCTTCAGGCTCTGCCTATTAGCTATGCTGAAATAGATTGAAACTGTAGTGGAAATACTGGAATAAATGTGTGTTTAATACCTGTGACTGTTTGCCTCTCACAAGTATCAGTCTGAAACGATCCGTTGAATTTCCCCTAGAGAGACTAACAGCAGCCTTGGCTGAAAAAGCTGCAACTCCTATTGACCTGTATAAGCCAGACTGAATCTGGTCAAAATTCCTAGTAAGGTCCATATTTCCAAAATGAAAAAAAAAAAGGATTTTGTTGTTGCTTCATGACAGTATGCTTAAGAACTGAAATGTCCAGCTTGGGCAGACTAGTGGGCCATCTAACCCAGTAATGTGTCTGCATCCACAGGGAAGTGCAATTTAGGAATTTAATGCGAGCCGGATGACTGTTTGCCACTCTTTTCCCTAATATTCCACCAGTATCCACAATTGTTGGATTAGGGATGTTGGAGAGTGTGTCCCCGCTTATTTCATTTGGTATCTGTGAACTACTTGTCTATGAATTTGCTCTTCCTGAATGTGCTGGTCCTGTCTGTTTTCACAACTTTGTGCCAACAAATTCCAGATCTTCTCTGTGCTCTGTGCCAAGCAGTGTAGTCCTTCATTGGTTTTAAACTGATCTGCTATTCACCAAGTCTTGCCTATGCCTAGTATTACAGGATTTGTGGAAGAACTGTTCTGCATTCACCATATCCACTGCCTTGGCAGTTTTGTAGGCATCAGTCATACTCCCCCAGCCATCTTCTCTTTAAACTGAAGAATCCCAGCCTTCCTAGTGTAAAGTGGCTGCTCTCAGGAGTAGCTATGTTAGTTGCCCTACTCTGTGCCTTCACTTACTCTATTGTGACCTTCAGATGTGGAGAATAAGTTGTGTATCATGCTCAGGTTGCAGCTGTGCCATGGCTCTATGTGCTGGCAAAATGACTGGCTGCCTTGTTCTTAGTACCTTTCTCAGTGATGCTCAATGTTGTGTTTTTGGCAGATGCTGCATTTTGAGCCATATTCAGTATAAAGCGTTTATTTTTTGGCAGTTAATGTATAAGTCCTCTGCATTTTTGGTTTTATTTAAAAAATAGCAATGAAATTTTGGCTGCCTTCGAGTCTGCTGTAAAATTCCCAGTGACCACAGCAAGACCAGAATTTCATCTTAGACTTGTGATAAAATTTATCCTTTAAGGAACAGTCTTTTGACAGTGTTTCATTACAGGCTAGATGCTGTCAGTGCCCTTGGAGGGGTGCACCAGGGTGTGCAGCGATTTACAAGCCGCTCTTGACATCTTGCGGTCATACGTGAGAGGATGCTTTGTGGTGCTGCAGATGCATACCACACACACAGATCCCAACGTGAGGTTCTACAACAGCAAAGGATGTATCATGTCAACACCCAGGCTGGCCATTTACACAGATGAAAGGGGCGATCTTTAAGAGAATTCTTTAAGGAACATAAGCAGTTCTATAATGGCTTTTAACAATTTTCCACTTAAAACTTTGAATAGGAGCCCTAAATCAAAGAAGGTCAATTATAGTGCCTGAATGGTCTCTCACAGATAATCAGAGCTGGCTGTGCATGTGTTCTTAACCACTCCCAGTAGTAAGGTAAAATGCGTTAAGCCACCATTTTATCTTACCCCTGTGTGGCTTGAGTCCGTACACCATAAATTATGGCAACTCAGCTGCTGAGCGGTGCTGCGTTAAGACACTTTAAGTGCCTTTGAACATGTGGTGTACTCCCAGGGAATCCTCTGCTGCCAGGCTCACCCAGTATATCAGTTATACTGACCCAGCTGTGTGATGCTAGAAAGCTTAACTGCTTCTTATGCAGTTTCCTAAAGTACTCCTGCTACTGTTTTCTGGCTATATTAATGATTCGGAAACTGGCAGCTGGGATGGAGAAGGTGACTGTCTGTAGGGATGAACAGAGTGAGAAAAATCTAAAACGGGGGAGAGAAATAATGAGGAAAAATGGAAAGAGCTATATGGAAGGAAGGAATTGAGTTAAATCACTGTTCAACAGGGAAATATCTGGGGGAAAGGATCTTCTCCCCCCCCCCCCCCCCCCCCCCCCCCTCCCCAAGGCTAGCAGAGGGTGATTCACTGGTTGAGGGCAGGGAAGTTGTGTGATGGATACTTTAAAAAATAGTTTTGTAAACAGTATTAAAGAAAAGCCTCTTAAAATATTCTACAGACTCCTCTCTCAGTGTAATACTTTAAATTACTGCATGCAGGTGGCTTTGTAGATAAGCAATCTCCTCGTGGATTAGACTTCAAACTGCTTAGAAATATGCTTTTAATGCTACCCTGAAGTTGTAGAGTGCTGGGGAAGATTTAGAAGATACCTGTTGTAAATTACCAATATTAAGTGCAGACTTTCTGTTCACACAGAAATTACAGTTAATTTGAATTTTTATGGCACTGTTCTTGTGAAGGCACTTCTGAGGAGGTTAATTTAAAGCATGTAAAGATAATTTCACTTGCTTCAGCTCATAATCTCGGTCTACTGGGGTGCTTGAAATTTCATACATTTTTTTCTTCTAGAAGTTATGAAATAAGCACTTGTGTTAACCCTCTTTGTTCTTCAGTCAGGTTCAGAGATTTTTTTCCTTTTGTGCTGTTGTATATGACATTGCAAGAGAATGATTCTTTGGTTGGTGGAGGAGGAGTAGGAATTGGCTTAAATGTAAGAGAAGAATCTTATCCTAAATAGAGACCTCTGTGAAAGGTGGTCTAATACCCCTGTAAGAAACTAGAACTGTTTTGATATCTAGTGAGCAACAACTTCTGATCCTAATCAAATGAAGGTTCAGATTTTTGATGCACTACGAATTGCAGAGTTTAACTCAAAACTGAGCAAATGCTATAGTTTCATTGAGGTATTTGCACAACGGTGATAAGTACGTGGTTTTCTTTAAGGTAGAAATGGCATCTCTTCCACACTTGCACTTTACAACTATTCTTTATTTTTTATTTTTATTTTACTCTTTTCACTTTTAGTCAGTTTGGCAAAACCAACAGGGCAGCATTTTCAATATCTGTGGAGGTCAAAAAATAATCACAATCAAAAAGATTCAGGCTAGGGAAACATGATAGACTCTCTCTGGCACGGGACTTCTGCGTTGCAAAGCTTATTTCTTGGCTGAAATGTAGCATCCTCAAACGTAAACTCTGTTTATTGGCAGAACATCTTATAGCTCAGCAGGTGCAACTAGCAGAGTTCTATTTCCAGAAATAAATTGCAGAGGAGAATGGATCTCTTAAATGGTTGTGTGCTTTTTACTGGTGAACGATTGCTGACATCAAATGCCCAGGTTGAAGACCCATTCCAGCGGTATCAGGCTTGAGCCTCTCCTTCCTTAAGTGGTTCTTGTGTTTTAATTGTTATCTTGCAGAGTGAAATAGTCTAGCCTTGTTTCTCTGTGTATGTTAAATATTCCAAAAGGGAGGATGTTATTCCTGAAGAAGTTCAGTATAAGAATAATTAATTGACCACACTATTTTCTTTTTTGTTAAAATAATGTTAATATTGTAATAGATCTGTGTTCTTAAGTGAGTTTTTCTTGTTCAATTTTAGAACAGAAACTATGTTTATGTACGTACAATAGTTTGATATAGTTACAGGCAGATTTTGAAATTATTTTAGAATAGCAAATTCACAGCAATTAAATTGGAGTTCTAAAGGAAAAAATTTAGAAAAATTAAAAAGTAAGAATGGAGCAATTGTCTTGGGGTATGTCCACAAAACAGTGTAAGTACTCCAGTTATAACTTTCAACATGTGAATATAAGCTCTGAGAATTGAGACAAATAGGTCTATGCTGAAATCCTGTGCCTTGTCCAGACTGATTTTGCTGTTGAGTTATGTTGTACAAAACCAACTGAGAGTGTCTATGAAAAAGCAGCTGTGGTATAGACGTATCATTAGTTTAACTTAATCGTTGTCGTTGATTTTTGTTCAGATAAGTTGCCTGAGGAAAATTATTGTACAGTATTCTCGATTGAGAGTTCATACTATGATCTGCAGACAAAATTGCGCATGCCCAACAAGTTCATCTGGCCCTGCCACTCTTTCTGAATGTCCTTGCAGCATCTTTGCCATTGCGTGACCAGAAGCATTTCTCTCTCGTAGCTAAAATGCACGTATTGCCTAAAAGAAGACGGACAGATCTCTAGTCTTGTGCCAACAGTGAATGTGCAGGTTGGATCATGTGTCAGGTTGCTTGCATGTCCCATCACAAGACTTGATCAGAAGCATATGATGTGTTTCGGGAAGTGCACATGCTGCTCACCTGGGGGAAACAGGGTGTTCTGTGACCAATCGTGCACTTTCCACACATCTGAAATAAGAGACAGTCTCTCCCTTGTGCCTGCCTAAGGCCAGGCGCAAACTCATCGCCTGATGAGGAGACCTGTGTTTGAGTTGTGTGACTTGGAGTTGAGACGAGTTGGAGGAGGAAAACAGAGGTGGTGTTTGGAGGTGACTGAGAAGCGAAGGGGCCCCACGTGCTCCGGCCAAGCGATCAGCTCCCCTCCTCAGGGTGCTCCTCGGCAGCTTTGCCCTTGCTGGATGCTTGTGTGGAGGAACTGTGGGTCTGCAGTTTGTCAGGATCTCCTCTGGTCGTGGTGCTGCTGGACTGATCAGTTTTCTTTTTGTGTAAAGCCATCGAATTAAAAAAGAAAACCCAAACTTGTTCACAGTAGGAAATACAGAGTATTGCATCTAAAATTATAACAGGTGATTTCTCCAGAAAACCCCAAAACACAAAAGAGCTGGAATTCTAGGTCTCCATCTGTGTGTTTGAGGCCTTGAGGACTGATGGACAGGACAGTGTTCATCACTGTTGTCAGGCAAAGGAGTGTGTTGAGTGGAGCAGGTTTTCAAGTCGCTGTCTGACATAGCTGGTGAACAGAGGTCGTTCCCTCTGGTGAAGATGCGAAGTCACCTGGATAGATTTTTGGTTTATGTTCATGTTATCCCAGTGATGCACAGGTGGTTTGGCTACAGCTTTCAGATGCTGTAAAGCATCTTTTCACACATCTTAGCCCATGACGTATCCTTGTCAAGAGTGATGTGACACCAGCTGCTTATCCAGCCTTAAATACAACAAGAGTGTGAACTAGATTTCAGACAAGAGAGCAAATAAATGTCTTGGCTTCTGAAGTCCAAAGACCTCAGTTTCTCCTGCTTGCATTGAGATTTTCTTTATCTCCCGGGCCTCTGTTTAATGATATCATCACTCCTTATTCTAGTTCTTTCCAAGTCCTCTATGAACTTTCATTTACTCGTGTTTAATAAAAAACTCTAAATTCTCAATGTGGTTTTATCACCTCTTTTGGCCATTCATTGGATTGTTACATCTGATAGCAGCAATTTTTCAGCTCGCTACTTTTTTGAAGCTATTGCGTAACTGAGTTTAGTTTAAAATTATCTGTGTTCACTTCAGCCTGGCTTTACTTCTGATCTCAGTTTCAGTCCTGTAATCTTCAACAGAAATTGGCAGGTCTAATAACTACCTTAGCTTTGATATATGAAAGGGTTATCTCATTTTCCTGGAGGAGGTGTTTTTGTTTTCAGATATTGCATCTGTCAGATTGGAGACACAGGAACTTCTGTGCCATCTTTTTCAATTGACTAGAATTGTCTGATACAGTGATTTTTGTCTCCTTCTGTCTTGTGGTCTCTGCCCAAATATTTAATGGATATTTTTTAAAAAAAAAAAAAAAAAGATCAGGTATGCCCTCCTTCTTTTTCCACAAATATTCAGTCTGGAATTTAGCCATCTTGATACCAGTCTTTAGCATTCCAGCGCATTCAGTGTTTTGCTGTAGGGCAGAAGATCACAGCCCCAAAGGTTTCTGGCACCATTCCGTCCTTCTCTTCTGCCTTCTGTTCCAGTCGACTGGTTTGCATTTGAAACTCATCCAGAACCAGTTAATTATTTGTTGTCCGGCTTTTTTGTTTGGTGGGGTTTATTTGCATGTTGTTTTTTAAACGTTTAAGGAACTTGTGCTTTATCTTAATCAGCCTGGAAAAATTCCAGATTTTGGACTCAGGTCTGAAAAATTAAACTGATGTGAATGTGTTCATATGTGGCACAGCTGCCTCCTCCAGCTCTGTGTAAGTGCATATTTTTTTAAAATGAAAGTTACATAGTTTCCATTACCTTATAGCTCAAGAATATTTCCTGGTAACTTATTTGTTGCTTCAATGGACAGTTACTAAAAATCCTGTGTGTATTTTAAACCATTCTCAGCTCACATTGATGTAGTTTGGTTTGTTGTTTAATGAGTTTTAAACTCATTAATCAGAATAACAATGCTTCTTGATTCCTGTTTTCAACAATGCAGGCTTCATCTGTGTACTAATAATTTTGAAATATTTGTCTTGGGGTTTTATAATGGGAAAGAATTGCAAGCATACATCTCCCTCAATCCGCTAAGACTGCCCAAGTAAATTTCTAAATAGCACTGAATGGGTCCATATGTGTAGGCAGAATTCCCGGATGTGCAAGTGTCCAAAAATAGAAGTATACGATTATTAGACAGTTTTGTTTCTACTGCATAAAATACTTCCAGCCCTGTTGGAGGTTTTGAAGACAAGGCTCATTAGTTTTATTACTTCCCAATTTAGAGACCCCTGAGGTTCAAGCAAGAGCTGGTAGGAGTGTTAATTTTGGAGAGAATTGTCAGGTATCACACGTTTGTGAGCGATCTTTGCAGCCATAGACTCACACTTTAGACATGACTTCCATAGTTATGCTTTTAGCTTTCTGTGTATGATAAGAACTTATTGTCCAGATATAACAGAAAAAGTAAATTATGCCTGCAGAATCCGATATGGCCCAGGGTTACTCTTACAGAAGTATGTCACTGTGTAGGAATGTAGAAATCTGCACTTGTTTAGGATAAGCTCACCATTATGTGAAACATGAGTATCCATGCCCCATGCCTGAAGTTGTTGCTCAACTTACTCTCTAGCTGAGGAATCCGAGTCACAGACCGGGACTCTGTTGTGTAAGGTGGTGTGAGCACACCCACACACCCCCCTGCATCAGTTCCATCCTTATGGATTTTAAAGTTCAGCGATGAAAATACAGTCACACATAGCAGCTCGGAGTGCAGAGAAACAGAGACAACATTGCTCAGAATGGGCAGTGATATCTGTAATCTGGTAGCTTATCGCTTGTCATGTTTTTGGAGCTCTTCTGGGAAAGTTGTGGTTTGTTTTCTATGGATGAGGGAAAGATAAGGCTAGTGGGCATCTCTCCCTAGAATTTGTCTCTAACCAGTGTAACATGAGGCTCATGAATAATTCACGTTTCCTGGTTGTTAGTGTTCACTGAAAACGAGTATCCATGGTAATATAGTTAAGCTTATAGTTAACCTTGTAGAGAACAAGTTGTTATTACTATTTTCTCATACCTTTGGGGACGGAGAGGATTTTCTTTTACAATCTCATTCAGAAAGTAAGTATTTTATATGTTCAGAAATAAGATGATAGTATTTCTTTCAATTTACCATCACATGTGTGGAATGGCTGACTGTCAACGGCTGTCCTGCATATTGTTTGATACAAGCAATAGTATAGATCCATGATGAAGCTGGGATGTGGAGGTAAGGAGGAAGACCAAAGAAAGATTGGTTGAATTGCAGGGGAGTTGGACTAGATGACTTTTAAAGATCCCTTCCAACCCAAACCGTTCTATGATTCTACAAATAATGATGAAATCATGAGAGAGTGGAAAATCAGGTGTGTGCGCTTTGGGAAGAACAACTGGAGTTTGTCTCCATATTTAAAAAGCCAGCCACTATCCAAACACCTTCACCTTCAATGATGCTAATGCTGCAGCAATCTGCAAAGTCTTTGAGTTGAGAGGAATATTCTGGGGGTGAAAAAAAAAAAAAACCAGTAACAAGAATTTCTACTTGCCACAAATGGTTCTCTATTCAGAGCACTTTTTGTCCCTGGAGTAGGACATATGATTGATTTGAGCTTATCTTTGAAACATAAGTGTGCTACATGCATTATTTTTTTTTTTTAAGGGAAGAAAGAAGCAAAAAGGATAAAAAAATGTAGGACAGAAAACTACTATAGCCACTTTTTAAAAATACATTTGCCTCCCCACCTCTGCCAGTGGTAAAAGGCTTGTAAGTTCAAAGACACCTTTATCTTCCTTTTTAGTGGATTGTTTTGGTGGTTGGAATGGAACAGCAGCCCCCTAGCACTGGGTCTGTTGTAACTCATCACTTTCATCCTTAACCCTGTTAAGTCCATTGCACTTGTTTTTAAAAATGACTACGTGAATGTCTGCATCAAAGTGAAAACTGTATATGAAAGCACTACATGTCACCTCAACCAAATGAGGTAAAGTAGGAAGTCAAACTCCCTGTCTAGTATGACAGATAATACCAGCTTCCAAGACTAAAACCTGTCATTCCTGTTTTCCCACTGAGAAGAATCATTGTCCAATTATCAGCTATATTGTTTTTTTCATCTTTTTAATTTAAAGCTCTACCAGGCATCATTAGTGGGGGAGGAAAATGACAAAATGGAGTCGAGTACATCACGCTGATGTTGGAGAAATGACACCTTTGTTCATTCTCATCTTTTGTACAAATTGTGGAGCGTTATTCTGCAAAATCCTGCTCTCTAGGCACATAGCAAATATTGATGCCTGTCCTGCCTGCCTTCCTGGCTCCCTGACAGCTGAGCTTTGAGGGGACAATGATGCTTTGGAACTGGAGCACAGACCAGCCAAACTGAGAAGTTGTGTGTAATATACTGAAAATATGGAAGTAAAGAGTTCCTGAGACATTAGGATGGGGAATCAGCCATGTACAGTTTTACAGTAGAAAGAGGGCAGAATGATTTCTCAAACTGGCTACTGATACATTTCAACACCAGGTATATTGCTGGGCTCTTTACACTAGTTTGCTTTTGAAAGAAGTTGCAGAGCAAAGGGGCAGTCATTCACTAAAAGATGCTGGGTGGATCTGTATGCGGTTTTATTGCCCTGGAATTGCAATGGATATTTGGATAGACTGTGATTCAGCCATTTTCAGAACTTTTTGACTTCAGGTAGTTTTCTTCAGTGTTTTGAAGAATACGAATTTCTGACTTGAGATTAAACATGGGAAAAACTAACCCAAAATGTATTTGACCCCAAAACTGGAAACAATGAAATGAAGAGTGGAATTGGATGTAAAGTTTAATTTGTCAAACAAATGGTGCTGGATTCTTTCAGTAGTACTGTGTAACTCTCTTTTTTGTTTGTAATGGCTGTTTTGAGTAGGATTGTTGGATAGAACTAGGTGCTTCTTTCTTTCATCTTTGTGATGTTCAGTAGTATGATGAGGGGAACGTGATTCTTGGAATTGAAATTTCACTTCTGTGATACTGCTCTTAGGGTAACAAGAATTTCAGGGTTAAATTCCAAAGAAGCCTCATGTTGCAATGGGTTGGATGTTTGTCCCTTAAAAGAAATTGAGTTTGTCGTACTCAGGTATTCATTGCACCTGAAAGAAATGGAATGTTTCTTAATCTGAGCCAACTTTGCTAAGAAATCACGCATATCACTGCACAAAGTAAGACTACTAAACCTACTTTATTCTGTGAAAATATTGGTCCTGTACAAATTTTGAAGTGTTTCAAGCAAAAGATACAGTGCAGAAGATGCATTGTTTGTACTAGCTTAAATGCTTGTAGGATGTGTGAAACTTTTTTCTCAAAACCTACCCAGAAAGTGCTGTGATGTCAGGATCTGGTGACCTTCCATTCAGTTGATCAGGTAGAAGTTGTGTGGAAGCATTGAACAAGTCTAAAAAGTGAAATGGCTACAGACCTGATCCACCAAATTTCTGTGCCCTTCATAGACAAAATTTGTGTCCTTTTATAGCCAGGACTCCTAAGTATGTCTTAGGATCCCGAATTTGTAGCAGAGGACTCTACAGATGAAGCTAGTCTTGATAAGCATTCCTTAAGCTTCATGTTCTTTCTCTTATTATTTCTAGCCAACTTTAGCTGCTTAAGTCACCCAGAGACAATTTCTCATCTTGGTTATGCCCAGAGTGTGCTGGCGAGTGTGTAAATTACCTCTTCTCTCCCTACTCAGAGATGTCATGTACGGCAGCGAGCGCTCTCCCTCTCCACTGTGTTCTTATCCAGGCAGGGCCTGGATGTAACGTACAAAGCAGCAGAAAGATTTCAGAGTGAGATGCCAGAACTGTACCCCACTGCCTCATTTAGATGACATTGGCATTTGTTGCATGCAATCTGGCCGCAGGTCAAGTAACTACATATCAATGTAGAGTTTAGACAAACACAGTGCAGTTCATTTCACTTGCATCTCATTTTAATGAGAATTTGCCTCTAGTGTTTCTTTAAAGAGGAAAGAAAACCTGCCTTTCATGTGGTTTCCTAGCTAATTGCTGATTATAGAGGAATTACACAATACAATCACAAAACATGCCTCTAATCGCAGTCTTTTTCACAATAATAGACTTTGATATGAAAAAGGATTTTCAGTCCTTGGTAGATGGTGTACAAATTTAGATCCTGTGCATTTAACACTGCATGTATGGCTTAGCCTACTTAATTTTACTTTTTTCTTAAGTTCTGCATTCCTAACTTATAAATACTTTGCTTTCTGTCCTTCTGTTCAGGAACCCTGGGATGCACAACACATTCCAGCGCTCTTCTCTGCTTTCTGTGGCCTGCTAGTTGCACTTTCTTATCATCTCAGCAGACAAAGCAGTGACCCATCTGTGCTGATGTAAGTTGCCTGCAAATGTTATCTATTGATTACTCTGTACAGCACACAACCAGAGTGATGCCTGAGTTTCAGAACCACAGAGATGGTCTCCCAAAAATACTGTGATGTGGTGGAAATTCTTCACCATGTCTGCCTGGTTGGTATCAGTCCTGTAAATAAATGAAGTGCTACAATCAGGTTGCCAGTAAAACTGGTGCTCTTTAAACAGCACTATCCAAATTCTCTGAAGCAGATTTCACCCTCTGGGAAATTGTGTGCTTGCCATGTTGGAGGAGAGCAATTTTGTTGAGCGAGTGCTCAGGCTACTGGAGTTGCAGAATGTGCATTGCATAGCACTGTGGCGAGGAGAAAGGACTTTTGATGTGCTGGGAAGATGGCTAATTTTTGCTGTTGCTGAGGGTCACTGTCAGTAGGCTATGCCTCTCTGTTTGAGATTAACTCCTTCCTTTTCTGCTCTGACACAGTCCGCTAGAAGTATCTGAGGAAAGGTAGTGTGTATTAACAGCTGACGTTGCAAACAGGGGAGATCCAGGGGAGAAGTCCCAACGTTATGATCTGCAGGTTGAGGTGACATGAGAGAGAGACCCATAGATCGGTAGCTCAGGAGTGACAGACTTGAGTTTTCCTATGTGGGAACTGTGCTACATGGCCATCATGGGGGCTGTGGTGGTCCACAGACAGCTGGGCAACTACGTATATGGCTGTGGGATTAAGCAAGCGAGTGGGTTTTGTGCAGCAAGTATCACCATGCCATCTGGGATTCTGCTTCACAGACAGCTCAGTCTTGGCCTAGAACAGTGCGGAGGGCCTGTAAGGAAACCCACAGGTTCTCTCCTTTGATTCGTGAGGTGTGTTGTGTGTGTCTTGAGGTGAGGCTCTTCAGTGTATGAAGGCTGTAGTAGGCATATGGTAAATCAGGGTGGTTGGACACACAGTTCTGTAGTGCAGGAGAGATAAGGGGGAAGTGGAGGGCTTTTTAGGCCATTCGAGATTATATTTGAGCAGAGAAACTTGGGAAAAGGAGAATTCTAATGAGAAAGGAAAGGATATAGGGCGCTAGTAGAAGATTGGCATCCCAGTAAATCTTACTGAAGAGCTGAGAAATTCCTTCTTTACAATCCAGAAGATTCAGGGAATCTGATATTTATACGTTTCTAGGTTCTGATGTGGCAAAGCAACAAACTGCTTATATCTGTTGCCGTTAACTTTATACAAAGCCTACTGTGGCTGGCACTGATGTCAGTTAGACCTGGATCAAGCTTTGTGTAGGTGGTGTGTAGTTCATTGTCCATTACAGTATGGAACTCACGTATGGAAGGAAGTGAAGCTGTGTACTGTCTTAGGGAGATTTGTTTAGCCTTGGAGTAAAATATACACAGGTAAATTGCAAATCAGCATGGAAGTGTGAGCTCTTTAAATTTTGAAATAATTTAAATCTGTTCTTCTCTTCCACTCCCCAGGAAGGACACACCGGTTCATTAACTTCTTTAATAAAACACAAACTTGTCTTTCCTTAAAACTTTTGTTTTAAGGAAGCAATCTTAAACCGTTAAATCCATTTTAACTTTTAAATCTAGCTACGGATTTTATAATGTTCTTAGTCAAATCTTCAGCAGCTGAATTGGTTGTTAAATACCTTAAGATTAAGAATGTGTACAAAAATGTCAAATGTTTATTGTGCAATCATGATAAAAATGTATAATCCTTAAAAAAAAAAAGGTTTAAGACTTCTTTTTAAACAGCTCTGAACTTAATTAAAGGAAGTTAAGGAGATTGGAAACAGTATTTAAGGGGTGGCCTGTGGCATAAACTTTAAGATGGAGGAGGGGGTAGAACACAAATCCTGAACTGGGATTAATGTACAATTTATACAGAAATAGCTTCTTTGGCCTTTCCTATGTGGGCCTAAGCAGCTCCCACATTGTTTTCATCTTAGCTGAAATATTAGTAAAGGGCATGAATGCAACAGTACCCTCTCCGCTCATTCCTTTGAATGACTGAGTCACACTGATCGGACTGCTGAGACTCCTTAACGTTTTGACGAGAAAGTTCCATGCTGATCACAGGTAGAGCTGGTTTGTGTCAATCTCCAACTATACAGAGATAAGGTAGCTACTGCATACATGAGGAAGGAAATCTGAGGCTGTTCCTCCTCCTCTGCCCCCCAGGAACATTCATATTTGTTAGACATGTTCAGAAGTATCCTAACTAGGATTATTTTTTTTTTAACAGGTCCCTTATTCAATGCAAGTATGTCCCTCACTATCTACGTCAACAATTTGCAGATTCATCAGCAGATCCACTCCCAGAAAAGATGAGAGAATCAGTGGTAAGACCTTTTATTTCATTACTTTCTGTTCAAAGCTCTCTTCTATCCATTTTCCCCACTAAGAAACTTAAAATATTCTCAGTTATTTAACTACCAAAAGCACAGAAAATGGGAGGATATATCTCCTCTTCCTTTAAATCCACAGATGGAAACTGAGAGAAGTTCTCTAGATCTTCTTTCCAGTGAGACCAGAAGGGAAAAGGGGGTTATTGCCATTTTCCTTTCTGAAGGGTTCCTTTGAAGGACTCGGCAATGTTGATTCCTTAATATAGTTGATGGGAAATGCACTCTTAGAGCTTGGGGAATGGGGCATCTCATCCTGGTGCTCAGAGAGCTGATACAGGTTCTGTGCACAGAGTTACAGCCTGGCAATGTGGTGCGTACAAGGTAGGCTGGATTGTTCATCAAGTGCTCAAAAAGGTGAGCAGTCCTGCCAGACTCCCTCTCTACATTGGAGGGGGGCAGGTTTTGATCTACAGAACTAAGTCTGTTTAAAACAGCCGTTATTCTTTTTCTAGGGCTAGGAGTTGAGCTGGTTTTCAGGAATGACTTTTTCTGTGCCAGGAAGTACTCTTGACTGCATGCCCTCCACCCCAGCCAAGCCAGGTGGAGCACAGACCAGACTTGGCACCTAGAGATGGAAGAAGCATGTGAAACTTTACTAATATGAGAGAGAGAGGGGCATGCCTGCTGCCAAGCATCGCCATCTCACTGTCTCTTCTTTGCTTGGCAGGCTGTTTATTTCCTACTGTCTGGCATGTAGCTCTGTTTGTGTCAGCTCATTTCTCACTTCAGCTTAAACATCCAAAGTGACCCATCTTCCTTTTTGTGTCTTTTTATATAAAAAAAAACTTGCTAATTGTTAACCAGGGGCGTTGATCTTATAAAGAGCTCATGTGGGAAGATCATTGAGTTTCCAGAAGTATTAAGGGGTGTTTAACATTTCTTAGAGTCATGAACTGTCCTGCTTCCCAACTGTCAGCCCTTCTTTCTGACCACATCCCTAATGCCTGCATCTGAGCATTTGCAATCTAGGCAATTATTTCTAAACTCCTGAATGCTTGCAGAAGCAAGGAGCATTCAGAGAGTGCCTGCAAGACAAGACTACCTTTTTTTGACCCTGTGATGTGACCTGACTGTCTGTAGTGCTAGTGGTACAGGTTACTAGTGTGGTAGCTGGCCTGGCCTCCAGATGTCCCTTCAAAGAGATGCATCTCTCCTGTTCATCTTGAATCATTTATTGGGCATTTTAGAAGGTGTTACACAGCCTACATTCAACACATGAGTTGATCCCACACTACTGTTTTCTACTTCTCTTTGCTAAGCTACTGCTTAGATTGTGATTTTCTACCATATATAAAGTTATTTTAAATTGCTTGCTCTAATAAGGCCCAGAGAAGATTAAGTGATATTTCTCTTTCTAGTGTCTTGTATTGAGCTACAGTTTCTTGCAAACTAAACTGTTTGCAATAGGGTCACACTGCAATATGAATGTCCAGGTAGTAACAGAGTAAAAAATAATTTGTTAGTTTTGCTATATTTTGTGGTATTTCTGGTGTGTAAGGGTATTGCCATGATTCATTGTTGGTCCATTCTTGTACATGGGGATTGTATGGCAGATGTAATGGAAAGGTTCCCCAGTATTTGTATCCCACGTGTATCTTTTGCTGATAGTGCCCTTCTTGGAGCAGTACTGGTTTCATTTCACAGTGCAGAGGGAAATCTTGAGCAAGGCTTCAATATACTGAAAATAATAAAAAAAAAAAAAAACACAACAAATTCGCATATGAGATCCTGGCTGTATTTTCAAAATGGAGTCAGGCTGCAGATTCTTGACCTATTTTTGTGTCTGTAATGTGGACGGGGTCTGATGTCTTATATTAACACAGTTACCATGTGGTTCAACTGCACTGGGGCCCTTTTGCTTCTGGGGTGGAAGATGTAAGAAATGCAGGGAAGACAGTGGTGGAAGTGGCCAGATGTAGGACTTGAGTTTTTCTCTTCACCATGTCTCATTCCTGTCATGTTTTGCTGATGTTTTTTTTGCATTTAATTAAGTGGGATTCCTGGCACCTTTTGCTTTCCAGGATGTTCCTGGTTTTGGGGATTGGCACTTTTTAACTCTGTACATTTGGTACTCCATGCTGCTGCTTTTAGACAGAGGCTGCTTTCCTTCAGTGTTGCTAGAGCTTGCTAGTTCTTTGCCTTTGTTTTTGTTTTTTCTCTGTCCAAGCTTCCCTCAATCTGTATAAAAACTGTAAGCAAATGTGTTTGCTTACAATGTCAATTAGCAGTGCTAATTCTTCCACACTGGGAGATCTCTTGAAGAAAGAGAGGGCAATTTCTGATTAATGCAGGCTTTTTGTCTAACCCCTGTGTTATCTGGTACCTCTGTCTCAATTAAACATTGAACAGTTTGCCAGAAGACTCCCACTGCTGTCTCACGGTGCAGTGCTAATAGACCAAGCAGGGAAGAATTGAGGCAGGAGAAAATGCATGTGCCTGAAGTTTGAGGAGCACAATCAAGGCACAGTCTGTTCTGACTTGCTTCAGCACAGCAATCATGGTTAGGATGTAGGACTCAGCTGACTCTTAAAAGCCAATTTTAAATAGCTTCCAGAACTTCTGCAAGGGGATCTTCAAACAGTTCAAAAACTGGGTGAAACAATAGGTCAGTATTTGAAGGAGATTTCATGGTTGTAGTTAATTTTTTTCCTCTTGGAGTGCTCCTCTACGAGGAGAGTATTCCTAACCACCTGTCAGTGGCAAGAGATGGCAGGATGCAACCAACACAACAGCCAACCTTGCCCTGATCTATATGCAGACATATGGTCTACATAACATGCCATTTAAATACAACCCATTTTAATCAGAAATCCTGAGGTGTACAGAACCAAATCACCACCTCAAGGAGCTGAAAGCAAACAAGGTTAATATTGAAAATTAATGTGTTGTATTCTGTAGTGGCTTTGCATTGATGTTGGGAATAATAAATACAGCGTCTCTAATGTTCAGTTACATGACCTTTACTATTTTCTTTTGCTTGAATAGCTGTGTAAGAATTGCCAGCTTTGGAAGCCTGAATTATAAAGCAGCTGTGATGGATAATTGACCATTCAACTTTTGAGAATGGAGCCTCCTACCATTATAATTAATTTCTATAGGCATCCACATGGCTGATTACTAGATTAACCAGTGGCCTGAGGGTGCTAATGTGTTACATTCAAACTCAGCTTCCTTCCTGGCCTTTAATACAAACATTTAGATAGCTAGTAAAAGGATTTATACAAAGCTCCAAAAGCATAATTGAAAATAATAATTAAAAAAAAAAAAGCACCATTATAGTATATTCTGCTTGTAAAATCTGAGGCATCAAATGGTCGCAATGTTGGTTTGGGGTTTCCTTTCTTCCTTGTGTGTAAAATGGAGAAAAAAGAACGCCTGCTTTCAGCCCAAACTATAACAGAGATTATCTCTCACTGCAGAGATTTTTAACTGTGATCAGAGCTTAACTTTTCCACATTGGACCAATTGCAGCGAAGGACTCGAGCATCACATCGTAGGGCTATTCAGCATTCAGTTCATAAGTGCCTGGCCTTGGGAATGGAATCCAAAATCCTGCTTTAGACAGTTGAGTCTAAATGCAGGATAGGGAACAGAGTTGCATCCAAGGTAGGCACGTGCTTTGCAGGAGCTAGCTGCCTTCATGAAAGCTGCGGATCCACCCACGGCACGCTGTAGGTGGATGCCCAAGGTTTTTTCCTGGAAGGTGGCTCTGAATCCTCCTTGGCCAGAGAGATACCCAGGGCCCTGACCACTGACCCTGACCACCATACCATGACATGAAACAAAAGCAGCTACTGCTCAGCTTTGTTTAAGAAGGAAGAAAACCCCTGCATTTTGTGAGAAGTTTGAAAGTGTCTGTCACATCAAGGAGGGACTCCTGTGGGGACCAGTGTGCAAGTCAGCAGCTGAGCAATATATTTACGTTTTGAAACAGTTCTGTGCAAGGGCAAAAGGGCAAACCTGGGTGTATATGATACTTTAAACACTTTGAATGTTACCGGAGTTGGAGTGCAATTGTCAAATTTGGGGTTAAATACCTGAATAATAATTACTGCTTTAAAAACATAGGCCTTTTCCTGTATGGGATTGTTAATGCGTCAAAAGTAGTGAGAGCACCCTAAAAAGAACTCTTGCAAACTCAACGATGGGAAAGGTGGGAAATACCGGTCCTGCAATATAATGTATAATACATTCTCTTTTGAACGTAATCGTTTGAAAAGATTCTCTTTGGTGTCCTGGTACAGAATGGAAAGTTCGGATGCCGACTCTCCCTGAAATGTCTGTTATTATCACCTCTGTTGATTTTACAGCTAAATTCTTAATATTTGATGTAGTTCTTAAAATGGCAGCTTCTTCAGTCACCTGACTGTGAGAGAAATAAGTCATTTTAATAGTAATCATTTCTAGTTGTACAGAAGAGCTTGAAAATATGATTGGAGTGTGTTTGTTGTTCTTAATAAGCTTGTTTTAGATTATTGAGTAGTTGGATTCAGCTGTGCAGAGAATGATACTTGATCAAGACTTTTCATAATATGTGTTCACAAAAGGACTGAAATAGTGCCATGTAAATTTGGCACTGCTTAACTTTCTCATGTGCTGAATTTTATAAGCTAAGTACTGCTACTTTGTGTAGATTTTTGTATACAAACATCTTTAAAAACATTTGGAAAGATCAGAAAAAAATAATTTTCATTACATGCATTGGTAATAATCGCCTTATCCATCTTTATCAGGTTATGACCACCATTTTTCAGTACTGCTCCACATACTAAAAGCACTTGTTGGAGATGGAGGCACAACTTGCTAGTGAGAGAAGGTCTGAACCGAATGGAGGGGATCTGTGGGGACAGGCAGGGATCAAAGGTTTGTTCAGGGAGGAGAAGGCCTTTCCTTTGAGGTCCCTCATGTTGTGGTTCTCTTGTTGCATATGACAGCCAAGAAGCAAGGCTGCGTTTTGAAAAGATGGTCGGGAAGAGTTAGGAAGACCTAACTGTGTTCCTACACCTTCCCACCTCTAGTCCGCGGGGAGTGCAGGGCTGTCCTGTTGGAGTGTGTGCTCCCCAGCAGCCTGGGGGAGGGAAGGACAGTGGTGAGGGCTTGAGAAGTCAGCTAAAACAGATTGGAGTTGCCTGGGACAAAGAAAAGCACTTCTTGAGCCTGTAGGGTTTTTAGTCGTGCTGAATTTCAAAGGCCTGCTGCAGTAAGTGGAAGTGCTGATGCTTGTGACCTTTTACTAAGAAGCAGCTTTCATAACAGGGAGTGATAGGCAGCCTAAATATAGTGGTTGCTACCAGCTTCCTCTGTAATTCGCAACCCTTCTGTTGTTCACTTGTTCTGCTTGCTTTTTTACCTCCTTTATTCGCAGGTTTGCTATCCCATCATTATTTTGGTTTTCTTTCTTTTTCTCTGATGAGAGAAAATGAAGACTATCTAGATTGCAGCACCAGGCAATCGGATGAGCTAATTCTAACAGAAGCGTTGCATTTCACGTGTTGTTTCTAGATGTCTTTGAATTAAAGCATAAGTCAGTTACTAAACCAAGAGCTATAAATAGTTACTCATTTGATAACTTAGCGGTAGTATTGAGTGCTGAACTTAAATGCCCCTCTCATAAATCTAAGGCAAAATTTTCATTTACTGACAAAGACATTTGGGTGACCTCTGAAGGGCAATTCAGAAGATTGCACAGATCGCAAGCTATCTTTTTTATTTGTTTACTGAGAATGACATTTTAATCACAAGAAAAACGGGCTGGAAAGACAATGATATTTTCCAATCTTTAGAAATAAAGTTACTCCTACCCTAGTTATAGATCTTTAAGCAAAGGCAGACGTGTCCTTTCATTATCACTCAGTGACACTAGAAAAGGCCTTGTCTGAAATCCATAAAATCTTGCCAAAATTTGACTTCCAATACAGAAAATCAGAGAATGGGACATGTCTCTTTAGAACATAATAAATGTATTAACTTCGTGTCTCTGAAGACATTACAGAAAAGCCTGAGTCATTTCAGTAGTACAAGAGAAAATTAATCTGAAGAAATCTTAATGCTTGCAAATAGGAAATGGAACCAGGATTTTGATTCCCAAAAATAAATAAGTCATAATGTGAAAGAGTTATATTCCTTAAACAGAATCAGACTCGGTATGAAGATGTATTGCTTTCATTTCTCCAATCTTAAAACTATGTTATTAAAAAATACAATTTAAAGTTAAGCATGATGAATTTAAATGTGATTACTTTGACAAACCTAGAGTGTGAAGAAATAATTTCCCAAAGCAGAGTGGAGAAAATACTTTTGTATCGAGGAGTGCTGATTAGCCTTATCACAATGCAGACTGAAAGTAATTGAGACCAGAGTCGTTTACTTTGGTTAAAATAGTATTGGCTTGCTAATTTTGTATAAAATAATTATTTTCACAGAAAGAAATCTTGAAATCGGATCTCATTGTCTGCACAGCGGCTGCTGTTCTATCATTTGCTGTCAGTGCCAGTACTGTGTTTCTATCACTAAGGGTGCGTATCTTTTTTTTTATTTTTATTTTTTACCCTAAGGTATTATCTCTTTTATACAAAACCACAAGGTGCTTTAACTGGAAAGAACAGAGATTGTGGGAAGAGAATTTAGTGAAAACCTATTTACTAGTCATGAGAACATTTTTTATTTTTTTTTATGTGCAAGGCAGTTAGTTTATGGATATTTGTATTAATTTCAGTGTTACTTATTTGACATCTCTTTCCTTAAACCTCTGTATATCCACAGCTCTTTTATGATAAGGAACCTACGGGACAGAATGAATAAGCCTGATCACTTGCTTTTTTCCTCCAGTTAGGGAGGAAAAAATTGGTTAATTATGTGTGCGAAATACATGTTTCAAAATCCATATCCACCTGTGCAGTCGGAGAGTTTGAACACAGGAGAAAATTAATTGCACAAATACAATTATAGGAACTGTTAAAAAATGTAAAAAAAAAAGTTTTTTATAAAAATGTTGTTTGCAAATTATAACCATGTTTCATTTTTTTCTCTCTTGGCCCAGCCATTTCTCAGCATTGTCTTGTTCGCTTTAGCATGGACTGTGGGATTTGTAACACATTACGTACTTCCTCAGCTTCGCAAGCATCACCCCTGGCTGTGGATCTCCCACCCCATACTTAAAAGCAGAGAGCACCAGCAACGGGAAGTGAGAGGTTTGTAATAAAATATTTTCTAAACAATGAATGCAATGACTTGCAGCTTGTCTTGGTTTTTAAAAAAAAAAAAAATCCAGAAGGAACAGAGCAGGGAGAATAAATTATGCTTTACAGTTTCCTCTTGAATACCATGCATATCCATAATTTGCATTTATCCCCCAGTCACCAGCAAATCTGTGAACCTGTAGCAGTTGTCTCCTGAGACCACTGCACAGGGCAGGGTCAGTTAGAGCAGGTTGCTCAGGGCTGTGTCCAGTTTTGAGTATCTTCAAGCATGAAGACTCCACAACCTTTCTGGACAACCTACTCCAGCATTCATTCATCCTTACAGTAAGAAAGGTTGAGTTTGTGTTTGTGGTTTTTTTTCTTATGTTGAAATGGAATTTCAATTTGTGCCCATTTCCTTTTGTCCTGTCACTGGGCACTACTTAGAACAGTCTGGCTTTGTCAACTTTACCTTCCTCATCAGGTATTTATACCCCCAAAATGCCCCCAATCAGGCATTACTAAGATATCCCCCTGAGCCTTTTCTTCTCAACTCTAAGCAATCCCAGCTCTCTCAGCCTCTCCTCCTATGTCAAATGCTCCTGTCCCCTCATCATCTTACTGGCCCTAAGTGGCCTTTCGTGAGCTGTCGTCTGATCTGCCTTTTGCTTTTACATTACAGTACTGTCACTTGCTGTGTTGCTTGATATGTTATAGTTCATGCTTAATAGATTGGCATTTTATATAATTTAAAAATTGAAATGATGAAATTGAGACAGAATTTTTTCTACTTTCTGACATATAACTGTATATCATTTGAACAGCAAGGGTAGTGCAACTTAGAGTTCTAATTTCCATCGTAACACTTTTAGAGGAACATTAAAATTGAAGGGAACTGTGAAATTTTCTTGAAGATTTGTTCTTGGTAATGTCTGCTGGCTTCAGTGGGTAGTGCCCTGATACGTGCGAGTATCGGTAAATATTTTAGTATGTCAAGGTCTGGTTTCCTGTTCTGATACAGTTATTTCTGCAAGCAGCCAGTGTACTTTGAGAAGCACAGCTTTTTTTTTCTCCTCCCAGCTCTCATCTTGCCTTTGCTACCAGCCAAAAGCTTGCTTGTCATTTCTTGATGGATCCTGTGCCTTAATCATTCTCAATATATGTTCCTGAGGTGTTTGAAGACAGCGTTGTCAGAACACAGTCTGCTGAGGGACTTTAGTCTGTTCTTCAACTAGACAACAAAAGAGTTCAGATCACTGTCTGCAAAACCATGCATTAAGGATTTAAATCTTTTTCTTTTAAAATCATGTCTTTCAAAAAGATTACTTTCCAAACGACGCTTGAGTATGAAAAAAGTACCCGAGAGACTTGATTGAAGGTTGCCTTTTAAGTTTTACTGCAATATGCCAAGGAAAGTGAAGTAGAAATATAAATCTTATTAAGGATCATGCCCAACTGAAAACATTGTTCAGGGCTGCTTCTTCCTGATAATCAGTCATTCTGATGAATACCCAAGTTTTATTGTTTGTTACATCACTTAATCATAAAAGACTACTGTAAAAAGACTTGTCCTGATTAAATCTGTCTTAATTTGTCAGAAAACATTGTTTTCCTAAATGCAGTGACTCAGCTTTTGAAAAGGTTGAGGGTAGAGATCTGTCAGACTGATATCCACAGATGGGTACCCTTCTGCTTTGAGATCAGCTGCATTTCTCATGCTGCCTGCTGCAGGCAACAGCCTTTTCTCCTTCTTTTGCAGTCCTCATTTTGTATGTGGTCCATTTCTGTGCTTTGGGGCTTAAGTATTATTGCAGGGTATCTGGGTTGTGTATTAGAAAACAAGGGGGGGGGAACCACAAAACTTCAGTCCCTTCAGCTGCTGCAGAGGCTTTTTATCATGTTCTGAGATGAGACAGGCTGGGGAAAAGGTTGTATAATCCCTTTGATAGATATGTCTGACAGGCTGTCATCTTTCTTTTACCATGTAAGAAAAATGTAGGAGCCGAACTTAAAGGTTCCTTGTTTGTATAGTAAGAGAATCTTGGAAAAGGACAGTATCCTGTAGTTGTCGGGCATGGACAATGAAAGGACAAGTATACAAAACAAGAGGTCTGCGAGGAGCTTTTACTGCATAGAATTTCATTTTCAGCTTCCCAATTTTTGACAAGAGTGGTGCTATGGGGAGACGAATGATTGCGTGCAATTAGACAGGCAGCTGGTAATGACAATTCCACAAGTTTATTCCTGGCTTTGTTTCATTGACTCTGGGTGAGCTGTTCAAACTTTCAGGCCTTCCACAGAATAGCGATTGTCAGACCAGTTCTCATGATGCCCCTATGAGATAACTCATTTACTACTTGTCATTGTTTTCCCTGACTACAGGAAGAAAGGCTGAGGTCAAGATGTATGAGCTTATGGTATAATAGATGTGTAGAAAGTAGTGCAGGACTGAGTGAGAAAGAAACCCTGAAACACTAGAGGCTATTTCTTCTCCTTCTTTCCCACCACTGCTTTTATACCCCACAGATTCATGTAAGCCATTTTCAAATCATCCACATCTTTCCCTGGGCCCCCTCTGAAAGTAAGCGCACTTTTTTTTTCTTTTTCTTCTCCTGTCTGCATTGTCTGCATGCATCTCTCTCTGCTCCTGCAGCTACCTTCTTTTTGATCTACTTGATATGCACATCTCTTTATGCGAGCTGGAGTTCTCACACAGAGCTCAGCTTTGGGCAGCTGGATGAAGTTCTTGAGTGGAGCTCTGAGAGCAATTTGTAGTTCAGGAGGAGGAGAGAGGAATGGAGTATAACAGCTAGGTTCCAAAACGTATGTTTCGCTGCTTGTATGAACTTTTTAGGAGGTGGCCTTTAGGTAATAAGAGAAGGAAATATTTTTACATTATAACAAGAAACAGAAGTTGATCATGTTTTCTGAAGGCAGATTTTTGCAAGAGCATTGCCTTAGCTTAAGATACTGGCAAAGCATGACTTAAAGCTAATTTGGAAGGATTGCATTTAGATCTTTGAGCCTATACTATATACAACTGTGCCTGTAGAACATACAAATCTGTTGATTCAACATGTCTTCTTTGCTTGTCATTGAAAAGGTGTGTGTGGGAGGGTGGGATGTGTATATGTAATTATTTTCATTTCTGCAGGGAAGAGTATTGGAGATTCAGTAGCTGGCACGGTTATTTCTGAGTCAATACCAAGTTCTGCCTTTTTGCCTTCACTGTTTTTCCAATAACCGTGCCTAGCTGAGCTCAGTTGAGAATAAAAACATTATTTTTGTCCGTACACAAACACAAGTGTTTCTGCACCCAGTTCACCTAAGTTCTCCTAGCAGTTGAATTGCACAGAGCATTCAGTTCTTGTTTAATACTCATGTTAAGCACTGTGGTGGTGTTAGAAAAGTCTGCTGCAAAAAAACGTATTCTTTAGTGGTGAATGATGTGATTCTGGCAGATACTTTTTACAACGGCTGTTTAAGTGTTTTGAGAAACATCTATGACAGTTTCTAGCTCCTGTTAATTCTTCAGCCTTTAGATTTCGAAGGATATTTCATTCATCAATGAGGTCAATGATACTTTGCAGTCTAATGAACAGTGGTTTTGCCACTGTAAGATGGGGAAGGAGAGGCACAGAGTTCAAATGATGTTCCCTAGGTCACCACCAGGTCAGTGCCAGAGCTGGAGAGGGCCTCTCTGCAGTCATTACATCACTAAAAGTGCTATTTAATATAATGACTAGCAATTGGATTGTGTAGAAACTGCCATTTAGCATGTACCATCTCCTTTTGTTTCTGAGTGTTTCTCATGAGTGCAGTTAGAAGCAGCAAAAGAGAGAATCTCCAAATTCAGAGAACAAAATTATTTCTCTATTGCGAAAGAATTATGAATTCCATTGTTTCATAACTTGATTATATTTATTAATGTGAGCTAACTCATTTCTTCTATGGTATTGCAGTGCAAAAAATGCTGATAATTGGATGAAACTACCTGTTATCTGAATTTCTATTTCAGATGCTCCTCATTTGATGTGGTTTGAAAGGCTCTATGTGTGGCTTCAGTGCTTTGAGAAATACATTTTGTATCCAGCTATAATACTGAATGCCCTCACCATTGATGCTTTCTCAATTAGTAAATACAAGAAGCTTGGTGCACAGTAAGTAGATTATAACTCAAAGAATGTCATTAGTAGAATATTTGGTTTTAGACTGAAGATTGAGAAATGAAATTTGTATCTTAAGTCTGATGCCTGTCGCAGTTTGCTTTTGTGCATTATCAGTTCAGTATACAATAATCATTGGCTCTGGTGAAAGAGAAAAGCAAAACTACCCTAGCACTTGCTAAGACATGACTCCAGTGAGAGGGAGAGAAATTAAAAGATTAAAGAGCTATATATAGATATATCTGGAATGTCTAAATGTCAATTAAAAGCAAGACATGCTATACCAGGCTGCAGGTGTTTGATGGGCATAAACACAGTGGGATAACTAGAATTAATCAGATGAAAATGAGAAATCTAGGCTGGATATCAGGAAACATTTCCTAACCAAGCATTTTTCAGACTATGGCGTACCCTCCCAAAGGAGTTATTGGAAGCTTCACACACAAGTCTTTTAAGGCAAGACTGAATAAAATATTCAGCAGCGTAGAATGATGGGTAGTCCTGCATTAAGAGTAGTTTGAGAGAGGTGGGAATACAAGTTTTTTTCCATAATCTGATGTCTCTGATATTAAGCAGAACTGGTGATGCTGATCCATGAAAACACAATATGATCCTTGCAGACAGCCTTTTATGGTAAATATTTTGGTCAGTGACTTGCCTACTGCAGATATTCAGCAGGCTTAGTGACTGCAGTATCCCCAGCGAGCAAAGTTTCTGCAGTCTTTTTATCAGGATGACAGTGATGCAGATGATAAAAACAAAGAAAACAGCCTGTGTTCAGGAAGGAAGGTTCCAGTAGCAGGAAAAAATGCTGGAGGAGAGGGAGTTACTCAGTATTAATAATAATCTAGAATCTTAATTTTAAATATTAAAGAACTTTGATGTAAAAATTGCATGTTGTTTTAATTATTCTTCTCTCTTGAAGAGCAATACAGCTTTAGGGACTACATTATAAGGAAAAGGTGATCCCTGCTTTTAGGGGCTGACACTAGGACTAGGGTGTTAGTCAAATTTTCTGCATATTCCTCCCAGACAACTACTTCTCCAGGGAGACTCTCACCAGTCACTCAGATACCCTGTGTATTTCCCCACTGACCTTTTTCCTCCAGGCACTTGGGAGATGCGAAGGCCAAGGTGCTTCAGGAGTTTAGGTGTATTGTCTGGGGTGAAACTGAGTCCACGCTTATCCCTCTGGTGCTCGGAGAACTAAAAAGTAATCAAAATGTCATTTGTCACTAGTTAGTAGACATGACTGAATACACGCACGGAGTAAATATGTAGGGTTAGGAAGGTGCTATTTTTATAGAGTCATTCCTCCAAGCTAGATTGCACTTGAAAGTATCACCTCCCTCAAGTGTTCAGAAGTAGTGAGTCAGTCCCCCAGAAATTTTGAGATTAAAGAAAGTAATTACATTTGTCTGCCTCTGATCGTTTGGCCGTAGGGGAATACCATGACAATCCTTTCCTTCCCTCTCTCCCTTGTGTCTATGTGATCACCTTGGATTTAAAACCTGTGTTTTCTCCTTTTTCTTGTAACTGAGGTCTAATCACAACACTCCCAGCAGTATCCCTTCTTCTCTGGCACTCCCCTGTTTAATACGCTTCACCTACAGCTACCATGTAAATGCCACATACAAAACATTTGTCCTCAGATCCGACCTCTTTCTCTTCAACTCTGTAAGCCCGTGAGGGATCCTGGATTCTCCTTGCTCATTCCATAAACAGTGTTACTGAAGGTTGTACTTCCTTTGCCCTAACGCGTAAATACCCATTGTCTGTTGTTGCAATATTTCCTTAGTTATTTACCACCCAAAAATCAGACCACATTGTACCTTAGAGAAGGGAAGGCAACACTCTCCCGCTCTGTGTCTGCGGTAGTATGTTTTGCATAATTTGATTTTGGAATTTTTCTCAATTTGAACGTATTTTTAAAAGAAGCTTCATCTTGCTTTGTGATTTAAAGGATGGAAGCGGTTTTCTTCTTGAGGAGGCAGAACAGCTTCTTCACAGTCAGGAGTTTGCTTGAGCTTTCCAGACCCCGATGTGCTGGTTATTAACGGGATGCACGCTGACAAGCTGAAAAGCCTGCCCGTGTTACCTGCCACAGAGGCTTCTGAAATCAGCCTGGCTTCTGTCTCTCTCTTGCTTTCTCTCTGCTGGGACTTATGGTCCCAGGAAAAGCATCTTGAGTGGCAATATCTTTAAAGAAGAGGGATAATGAGCAAATTATTTTCTGGTGCTCTTGAGAGCATTATTTTATAAAATGTCATTTTTGGTGAAATTTTCCACGTGTTAACAGATCCAGTGAGGAAAAAGTCTTCATCTTGCTCTATGATCTGTAAGTATTCCGTGTGAAAATTCCTCAATGTTGCAATAATTTCCTTCTTTCCGAAGAATGTGAGATCCAACCGGTTCACACAGGACACACTGGGATGGCTTCTAGTGGCTTCAGAATCTATTTAGCCTAGTTGCTAGTTTTCCATTCAGAAATCTGGGGCAAATTGAAAAGAACAGCTTTGACAAGGTGAGAAATAAGGTCAGCTTGGCATTTCATTTCAACAGTGATGTCTTGGTGATCGTTTAGAATGACCTGCACTCAAATAAAGTTGCATCTGCATTATGAAAGACACACAATAATGAATAAATGCCTCATAAAATCAACCTGGAAATGTACAGACTTCTGAGCCTTTCTAGAATGATGAAAACATCTTTAGAGCTTTCTGGCCTGTCAAGTGTCAGTCGTGGCAGCAGGTAGTCTCCTTGTTTGCAGCAGGATGGAGAAGAACCTTCCATACATTTTGCAAATACCTGGCCTACTTTGAGTCACTCATTATGCATTGAAGTCCTCATCTATTTTCACCAGCATCAAACCAATCCGTCTCCCAAAAATTGAGTGTGCTTAATTTACTTAAGAGAAGTCAGCTGGCTCTCAGTTCACAGGGAGTTACTTGTACATGTCTATTAGGTTTGGGTTGTCTTTTCGGGAATAGATCCAGTACAGTTCTTGGGCAGAAACATGCAAACCTGCAATCCAAATATTCAACTGCCAGAAAACCCTGAGGGTATCTAATATCACTAAGTACTCCTGAATTTGACGCGATGGTTCATTAGGACTTGAACCTCCTAATGAACTCGAACATTCCCAGAGCTTTCTGAATAAATCACTTGACTCTTATCTTATCCTAACTAGGCCCCAGAAACCCAAAGGTTCTGAGCTGAGAGCTGGTTTGCAGCTTCCCTGGTATGTGATCAGGATTGAATTCACAAATACTGCTTTGATTTCCTTCTATTGAAAAACCTTGATGGAGAAGGTGCTGTTGCCCGTTTCATTTAACAGGAGTCCAACTGTTAAGCACTTACTGGGAAAGTAGAGGCTATGAGAAGTTTGCTCTTGATTCCTTCTGCTTTGGTGGTAAGACAATTCTTACAGGAGCAGGAATCATGTATTCCAATTCCCGCTCCTGACCTATTCCTGTGGTTTTTAGTGATTGTTGAATAAAATTCAGAACCATGCAAGTGCTTATGTCCTGGAGCCCAATACTGTGTCGCCTTTCAGGGGAGTGCCCATCAACAGGGATGTAGAATCACGTTCTGCCTTTCTGGCTAAAAAATTCTTTAACTCCTTGGCACAGATTCAGCCAAGGAAGGAAGAGTTGAGGGTGAGATGTGGGTCTGAAACCCTCCAGAGCTGGAAAGTGATTGGATTTGGGTTCCTTCCTTCCCAGGGAAGTAGCCTAACCAGTAGGCTGCTGTTGAAAAGTCTGGTGTCATGATTGCTCTTTTGAAAGAAAAGATCTGTGCTCAGTTCCCTGCAAGAATGATGGGAAGCACTTAGCTGTGCTGGAGGGGATGGGGGGAGACAAAGATCTTCACCTGCAGTCTTAGGTCAAAGTGAATTAGGATGGGGTAGTATTTTCGACCTGGGGTAGTATTTTCAGACACATCACTATCCTGAGGATTTCCGGTTGGCTAGCTTTAGACAACTGCTTGCTGCCTGATTGTCCCTTCGCACTGGAGAAAGAGACAAGGTTGGATTTTCATTCTACTCAGGTGATCTAAAAATTAATAATGTGTGTCTGAGACCTTTCTAGGATCTGACCCCCAGAATAGGCTGTATTATCCGGGAGATCAAAATTGCTGTCCAAGCAAGACCATCTTTCTAATTCCGTAAAGAATCTTAAAACCAAATCTTAAAAATGTGAACAACCACAAGTTCTGAGTTCAGATATGTATCCGGAGACTGGAGTGGTTATTTAAATTCAAGGGGTGCCAACACATTACCTCCATCTTTCCTTCTCATATAATTGTATTTTCTTTTCTTACACGGAAAACTGTGTAGTTTTCTGTAGAGTTCAAATAAGAACATTATCTTCTTGGAGATACGTCAGCAAGCACTTTAATTTTTAGACTTTTTGATTTTCTGCGTGCTTACTTACTAGTCAGAGTTCTCAGCTTAAGTTCACTCTCTGGAGTACAATAAGGGAGAGTAAAATGCAGATTGTATGCATTTTAGAACGTATAGATGCAACATGCAATTTCTTTTCATCTGATGAAGGGAATTGCTATATAGAACAGTCGACCTTCTGGTCAAAAACAATGGTAAGGATTTAAAGCACTTCATGTCTATGGGTGTTTCTATCCAGAATTTTGGCATTGTGGGCAATGAAATTATGAGAATAATTATAAACTATATCATCAAGTGGCATTTCTAGTAATAAAAAACCTGGAGTTCAAGATGTTTTTTTCAGATTACAGTAATGTTTAATGAAAGTGCCAAGATATTTCCCAAACTCAAATTTTATTTTAAGAGCTATGTAAAAATATCCTTTCTAGATTCTTGGGTTTTAATAATCAATTCTGCTCTTTTTAGTACAGAGTTCTTTCTTTTTTACAGATTACAAGTGTGTGATAATGATAAAGGAAAAATACGAAGTTGCACATGGGTAAAATAAATGTGATTGCTAAAAGAACATAGTATTAATGTCAGAAATCAATAAGATGTGTAGATTTAGATATTCATAGCCGTCTAAAATACATCTGGTACAGCTATTCGTATTTAAGAGCTTCATAATTTAATGCTTTATGACTTTGACTTGATTAGGTTTTTCTTTCTGCCTTTCTTACAGCTGTGATATTATCCTGATAACAGTTGCTGGGATGAAACTCCTCCGCTCCTCATTCTGTAATCCTATTAATCAATTTGTTACTTTGAGCTTTACTGTAATCTTCTTCCGATTTGACTACAGAGACATTTCAGAAAATTTCTTGCTGGATTTCTTCATGATGTCCATCGTGTTTCATAAGGCAAGTTTTATAGCTCCTGTCATTTCTTTGGCAAATATATTTCATGGCTTTCTTTATCTTCTCGGTGTCACTGTGCTGATCAATGTGTGGTAGGATTTTTTAGAAGTAATGAATGCATATATAGACACAGATTCTTAGTACTACAGAGGGAAAAAAAAAAATCTGTAAGCTGAAAACAAGATTCCAGTTAAAGGACTTCTCTGGTTTTGTACAGTGTTTTGCAGTTACTTTTTGTTCACGTGTTGGTATAGAAAGTTCAGAATTGTTGTTTTCAAGAGGAGAATCCTCAATGAGTTGGAAAGAGCCTCTTGGGTCATTAGTGCAGGGCTGCCCTCCAGATCAATGGCCTGGTGTTTTTATCTAGATTTTCTTTGATTGCCTCTAGTGTTTGACTCAACAACTTCCTTTGGGAAATTATTCCATTATCTAATTATCCTCATGATAATAAATGTTTTCCTAGTGTCAGCCTTAACATTTTTCTTTTCCTGTTTTCAGTCTGGTATCCTTGTGATGCTGCCCTTGACCTTAACCTCAGAGCTCCTTCCTCTCTTCTACATTGTTAACTCTTGGAGTGTGCTCTAGTTGAACTTACTTTTGAAAATTTGGTCTGCATCAGTCAGATCAGATCCTGTCTTGATTTGCTATCTATGGTGTTTCACTGAATGAAGCAGGTTTAACTGATACCTTGATAAAACATGAGAAAGTATTGAAGACTTGCCTAAAGCTTTTATCAATTCTTTTGTATTTTGTTTTGTTTTTAAACTTCTTGGTCCCTGATTGCCGTAACATATGATACAGTTTGTCCAGGGGTAGTTCTGGTGAGGTGTTTGGTTTTGTTGTTGGGGTTTTTTTGTTGGGCTTGTATGCTTGGTTTCCTTTTCTAAAATATTCTTAAAGTATGTGTGAGTATGACCCAACTAGCACCACTTAATTTCTGAGAGGGGAAAGACATGGACGTTTCAGGCTTCCTAAAGAAACACCCAGTTCATTGGTGTTACGTTGGGAGTTCCCAGTCACTCAGGCAGAGTGAAGCAGAAATTAAATGCTTTTCCTGGTTTATTCCTGTACTGTTTTAAGGGAGGAGGTGAAGGGAGGAATAACAACTCAATGAGGGAACTTGGGCTCTTCCTTTTCTCTAAACTCCTGGACCCCACTCCATCAGGAGCTTCACTTGCCTCAAGCCTTCAACCCTCAGACTTGTTCCGCTTTCTTTGTGCTGGCATGAGGAGGCCAGGGTTGGGGAAGGAGAGCAGGAGGAGTAAAAGAGATGATACAGAGCCCTGCTTTGTTAAAAAGAACCCCTACTCCATGCTCTGTGATCCTAAAACAGTGTTAGAGTAATTATTTAAGCTTCTTACCTTGCAGTGAAGGTGATGCCGAAGGTTGGTAGCACTGTGGCAGTTGTCAGTATTTGTTGTATTACCATGCTCCCTAGAGTAAGGGGTGAATTTGTGAATTTCTGTCTCTGGAGAAGATTGTCAGTGATGTGCATCAGTGGACATCCCGTGTCTGGATAATGGCTTATTTAATCCCAAAACTCATTCTCCAAAAACTTCTTTACAGGATTAAAAAGTTAGCACCCCAGAATTTAAAGTCTTACTAATCATTAATTCTTTTGAAAATGTTGACCTTGTGAGCATATCACAAAATACTGGTGTGGATTATTGCATGTTTTTGGGAGAGAGAGATGTAAAGGCTTTTCAGTGGGGTTTTTTGGGGGGACTTGCTTAGGTAGTTTGAAGTTACTGTTTACAGTAAAAAGATTAGTGATAGCAATAAGAATGAGATAATGAAGGATGCAGACGAAATTAAGCAGAGATGTTTGCTAGAATAACTACTAGTCTACTAGACTGAAAGACATGATTTGAAAATGTAGTTTTAGCATTGATCTGCCATCTTCTTCACGTCTGATAATATCTGGAAATTTGCAGGTCCAGGTCGTTAGTTCATCAAGTGGACTTGTCCTTTTTCTATTTTAAAAAATTGAAGTTAAGTGGTTGAATTATTTAGGTAACAAAAGTACGTGCATGGTTACACAGTGATCTTTAAAGCCAATCTGAAAAATAGCATTGCAGGTGATAGCAATTAAAGTCCTATTAATTTCAAATCATAAAGGACATAAATAAGTTTTCTTTACCCTAATTAAGGTCTGAGTTTTAATTAGCTCGATATTGTGGAACTTTACTAAAGGATATGGTCACCTAAGGATAAAGATGATGTGTGTTTATTCCATACTATAGGCCCTAAGCAAGCTTCATCCACTTCTGTTGCTAAAAGCTTAATGTGTCTTCACAGATTCTGTCCGTCTGTAGTTCTGTCATTTTTATCTTTGCAACTACTTTTAAAATGAAAAACAAAAACTGAAATAGTCTCCGTTACCATCACCTTTGGCTATGTGGAACGTACTACATGGTCATGGCTGGTTTCTGCTCACTTGTTGAAAATGTCAATTTATCACCATCTGAATTGGGGAACACTAGAAGTGCTGTGCTTCAGTCATAGTGATGGTAATTCTTAAGCATGGTTACCCCACCAAAACTATTTGCATGCTCTCAAAGCACCATGGTCGTAAGCATTTATTTTCTTGTGCCAGGGGAAGAAGGCATCTAAATTCAACAGACATTCACAACTGCTCTAGTGACTCTTGAAGCAGATTATGTTGAATAAAACTTTGCTAATAATGTTGGGTAGAATATTTCTGAGTGTCTTGCTGATTGTGCTTCCCTCACTTTCCCTATTGTGCTGTTGATTTAAAGTAATTTAGTCAAATCAAAAGCTCCAAGTGAGAATATTGCTCCCTGAACAAGTTGAGGCATGGAAGTCCGAATTGTTGCTCACAGATTTTTATCTCTGTTTGCAAATAGCCAAGACACCCACACTGGGGTAACACAGAGAGACTATTCAGTTCTGTTCCTGAGGATTTTTTTAAAATCAAACTAGATCTTTTTGGTCTTTTTAACATCATAGGACTTATTAATGTGACGTGGTTAATTCACTTTTAAAAAAAAATTAGCTGTTTACGTTCTGACAAGTTGCAGAATGTGAAAACTTAATGCTAAAAGTTGATTAGGCATACGCAGAGTGAGCTGTTTTGTCTTTCAAATTGCCTTGGGAAGGGAGAAAGCTAAACATTTAGGAAAGACTGTCTTATTTATTTTTAAGAATGATTGCAACTTTCAATCGAAGTGGAACAAGACTTCTCCATCTTTCTTATGCTAGACTTTCTATGTAGCCAGCCCAGTTTGTGTCCTTGGCCACAGCCTGGGATTCTTCTGTCCCAAACTTCTGTTGTCTATATTCTTTAAATCAGAGCTGAATGGCCTTTTAGAAATATGTTGTTGCTCATTCAGAATTTGTGGGTGTAATGTTTTGATGTATGCTCTACAGGAAGTCAAACTAGATAATCAAGATAGTCTTGTTGGTCTACATGGCTCTGTGTAAACGTTTCAAATGAACCAGTTGTTCTCCCTGGACTTTTTAGAAGATGTTGTCAGTGCAAAGGTTAATAAGAACGTTCACATTAGTTGAAAATGGAAAACCACAAATAACTGAGAATATATTCTTCATAGGCATAGCAAAGATAGATATATATCTATCTATCT
>NW_009617593.1:14606-19802 GCF_000690535.1 Cariama cristata | reverse complement strand
GGATGACATTGACGACTTTGATTTGTCGGGAATCGAAAAGAAGTATTGCAGACCGCCGGTCCTGTCCCCCAAAGGGCAGCGGGCCTCCCGCAAGGCCTCCCAGAGGTCAGACCCCGGCCTGGATCAGCCGGCTGGCTCTCCCAGGACCGTGGGCGACGGCACGGGGCCTCGCAACCACGGCGCGTGGGAGCGTGGGGGGACCCTTCCAGAGGCTGAACGAGGACCCTTGTCGCAGCAATCCCTGATCTGTCTTGAGGATTCAACTCCCTGCAGCGGTAGCAAGGCTGTGGGCGAGGGCCTGTGGGAGAATTTATCTGATGACGTGATTTTGGATGATGACAGGGATAAAGATCACCCAGGTAACGACTTATTTTAAAGTACCAGTGAGCTAGAAGAAAATACGTTCATGTTTGCGTACTGAGGGCTTGATTTTCCAGAAATCGGAGGGAGCTGTGTGCTCGTATCTGACAAGCAGTCGTGGGTACGTGGATTTCGTTTGGGTAACCACACCTTGTGAAAGCGCAGAGTTGGAAATAGTGGAGCGTTGTCTCTGTGGCAGAATTAGCAGCTGGTTGCAGTGTAGTATTGGAGTTGCAGGACTTCCCATATGGTATTCCAGAAATGAAGAGCAGTAATCTATGGGGATGTTATAGTAAGAAAAGCACTTCTAAAATTCGTACAAAAGAGACATAAAATCATTTTATGCCTAAATGTAATGATGAGAAATATTAAACCAAAAAAAGAGATCTCTTTCAATTTAAAACAAACAAACAAACACCACAAAAACTTGATGACGACTGAAAGGTTCCTGACTATCAGAGTGCTTCCTTGGCAGCTCCGTGTTCCACACAGCTTCTCTATTTTATATGCCTTACCTGTTATGTTTTGAAACTTTTGATCTTTATTTGTGAAATTAGTATGTTTATGCAACTGAATAATATTGAACAGTGTTCTGTGATGCTGCCATTACACTAAATGGCGAAAGGATTTGTGAACTGTATTTTTCTTCTTAAGAATATTTTGTTACCTTTTTCCCTCTTTCTGTGAAAGGAATTTTAATGTATGAATGATACTGGCCTTTCTTAGTGGGATTTGTCTTATAAGGCACTATACATGTAAATTTACCTTCCGATTCCAGTATAAGGACTCTGCTAGTTGATGAGTCTATGCTCTTTTTAAGCTAGTATTTAATATAACAATAGTTTTCTGTAAAATCTCTTGTAGGAAAATGTAACTCTTAAGTTCTTCTCTTCTGATGGGGAAAGGTAACTATAGGCAAACTATATAACTTTTCTACTTAAAAGAGGGTTTGTGGGGGTTTTGTCCATTTGTTTTTAATGGAGGAGAAAAAGGGAGCAGTAATAAGTTTTTCCTTTTTTTTTTTTTGTCCTTTAGAAGTCAGAAACTGTATTAAGCAAATGTTTTGAAATCTGGCTATTAATTTTTTCTGTCTGTTTGGATGCATTTTTGTTTATACCAGAACGAGTTTACAGTGTTGCCCAACAATACTAATACACTTCCCTTTCAGCTGCTGCTGATAAAAGTTCTGAGAGCTGGAAGCCAAGCAGCGATGAGAAAAACAGGCCCCCAGAGCTGGATGAGGCTGACATCGAGCCGTTTGCAGGCACTGAGCTTGACGAGGATGGTTACTTAGATGTCGTTCCACCCTCCCCTGAAGAAGAACTGCCTTCCTTCTCGCCTTCTATAAAAAGCATTAGGTAAAACAAAGTTCCCTGATAAAACTGTCTGTCTTTAGGATGATATTAAAAAGCACCAAAAAAGACATGAAACTAGTGCTTGTTAAAAAGTTACCAATTGAGTTGATTGTGTCTGTTGCTTGGCAGATTAGCAGTTGACAGCTGCTATTAATGTTTTGTGAAATACTTTTTTTTATGGCCAATGTTTAAGGTGGCTTTTGCTTCAGAAAAAGCAGAGTTATTTTTCGTTTTGTAGTGCGAGGGAAAAAATTATTGAAGCAAGTCTCTACATGTTGGCACATAGGATGAGTGACGAATTGCTCAACTGCTTGGATTTTAACTGGGTTTTCAGAAATTTGTTTATCTTTTATACACATCTTAAATGCTGCTATTCTAAAAGATAAACTTCTCTTATGGAAATGCCTTGATTTACAGATACCTCTATTTTAATGACTTTTTATTTTCATGTTAGTAATATTTTCAAAGAATCTCCTACTAGTGGAAGATCCACAGCGAGCAGCACTGAGTCCAAGCCTGGGAAGGTTGCCACAACACAGCCCGTTGCTGAAAGTGATCCTAGTGCAGAGAGTGCAGGTACAAGAAACATTTTGAAATTTTGTGCCTCAGATTTTGGGGATGATTTGCACCTAATTATTCTCCGGTGTGTCCCATGTAGTCCAAGAGTGTTAATGAACCATGACCGATGGGGACAAGGGAGCAGGGGACTGAGTCTCGTACAGGATTTTCAGATGCTGTGTGTACGTTGTGTAGACTCAGGGGTGTTGTCTGATCCTGAGTCTGGGTTTGTCAGTACCAGTCGGGGATACTGCACAGACCTCCTTTTCAGAACTTAAAAGCACAGATCTACCAGACTTTTCCCGAAGTCAGCTGTGGCACAAAGACACATCACTGGAAGCTGGAGCTCTGTCAGTGCTTCCATTCGATTCCGACAGATGCTGGCTCTGGGAAATACCGAGCTAGAATGTTTCCGAGTTTCACTTGCAGAAGTACAGGTGTGGCAGAGCCTGGGTTTGAGGCTGCGGGTTCAGACTTTCCTCTCAAGATACATAAAAATATAGCTTATGGTACTGTTCTACAGCGTCTTTTACAATTTTGTGTTTATAAATACCCAGAGCAGTGTTTTTATATTTATGTTTTAACCATGCTGTTCTGGAAATCAGTTTAGTCAAACTCCATCTTGTCGTACTTTAGTGTACCTATAGCAAACTTCCGATCGTTTTGGACCAGTAGCTTGTTGCAAGAGGCATCTTTCTGACCACCCAGTACCTCAGAGTTAGGCAAGTGTAGCAGAGACCAGAATTTAGTCTGAGGGATCGCACCTCTGGTAGCAGCAGTTTGAGGTCCGGTGCAGTTCATTGGCAAAATTCAGATGGTTTGCAGTGGTATCATGTTTGAAAGGGAAGATCATGAGGTGACCGATGCTGACTTTCACGTGTGGGAGGTTTTCTACGGTACTTTCTAGACTAGAATTGCAATGTAATATTTTGATAAAATGTGATTTAGTGTGTTTTGGGGAGGGGTAATTTGAGATGAGCAAAACAGGTAAACTTGAATGGTTTTTGGAAATAAGTTCGAATGAACTGTGGTGGGGTTTGGAAAACACATGTAGATGGATAATTAAAAGGCAAGGGCAAAAATATGTAGACTAGGTGAGTTTGTGCACACAGAAACAGTTTCTTTTTGCGAATGGACTTCTTAAAAATATATTGGAAGTAAATGATTTGGACTTATTTATTGCAATTTACTGTCTTTTGGGAGAGTGATATCATCTTGTTACATATTCTAATAAAAATTAGTATTACTGTCTGCTAAAATCACTCCATCTAACAGATAAAGGCTTGCATTTGGAAGAGCAACTCTACGGTGTCATGGATAGTATCTGCAAGCTGGTAGATGCCATTCCGCTTCATGAGCTTCAGTGTCTGTCATGTGCAAAAGAACTTCTCCAGCAGAGAGATCTCAGGTAGGCTTTAATAAGCAGCCTTCTGCGCTTCTGTGCTCGGTGTGAAGTGGTGCCATGCCTGCAGGTGTCTCCATTGCACTGAAAAGGCGATGCAGAAGGATTTTTAAAAAAAGCTTAAAATCACTGACCAAATGAAGAAGGGAAAAAAAAAAAATCCAAAAAATTGCTGAAAGTATTAACAGTCTTAGTGTTCTGCCAGAAGAAAGGACCCAGTCGCACGTTCAGTCGGAGGCAGAAGTAGTCCTGTGGAAGGTGACTGGCACCAGATGCTTCCAAAGCAGCAGGATGATGTGATATAACCTGCAAGGTGTCATCCTGATTTCTTGTAGCTGGAGGCATTAATTTAATATTCTGTCTCTGAGACTCGCTATCACTGACTACAGTGATTACGACTTTTCCTAATATCCATGTACTTGTCATCTTTCAATCTGATTGTTGCTACTGCAGTCTGCTGCTTTAACATCTGCATAATCTGATGACACAATACGTAGTCAAAGTATTGAGATTTGGGATTTTGTTGTGGGTTGTTTTTTGACTGGACTGGGACTATGTGCTTTTTCTGAACATTCTTGGTAAAACTACTTCATTGTATTTCCTCTTATTACTGTAGTCAGACATAGTCTTTAGAAAGTACATGAAAACAAAATTTGGTTCAAGTATATTTTTACTTTTTTAACTTCAGGTTTGTGGCTCTAAGGATGTTTTGTTTTGTTTTGTTTTTTTTAAAATGCTCTACCTTGCCTGGATCGGTTCCTTGCTATTAGGAATTCTTTTATTTTATGTCTGCAGAGGAGATATAATGATTTTGTAATTACTTTGTTCAACTGAGTTCTGGTATTATTCTCTCTTCCCTAGATTTGTGTGAAATGTTTTTAGAATGTAGTGACACAGAATAAGATCTAACCACCATATGTTAATATTTGTAATAGGAGAGAGACAAAACTGTTCAGTGTATGTTGTAGAACTTGACAAATCATTGCTTGTGACTAAATTTGTTTTTTTTTCCCTTCTTCCTTCCCTTGCCATCTCTCCCAGGACAAAATTGCTAGCTAATTCTGTCACTTTGAACAAAACTAGCATAAACAACACTTTTCCTAGAAACTGGAAGGCCTGCGTGGAGCGGGGCCCTCTTACATGTCCTGGTGCTGCTCTGTCTTCTGGCCCAAACTGGAGCTTCAGTTCTGACAGAAGTTCGCCAAAATGCACAAACCTCCCATCTCACCTTTCCAGGACTGTTAATTCAAGCAATTCTACCAAAAAAAATCAAACCTTGGATACCTTTCATGCTTCAAAGCAAAGTATTGAGGAGATCACCTGTCCAGAAACTACAGCACTGTCTCCTTCCAAGGCAAATGGCAAAGAGGGAGCTTCCCTCAGCCTCTGTTCTGAGGCATCCATCGACAACAGCTGGTGTGAAAAACCTGGGGGGAGAAACGGTGGAAACCATCATCTGCTGGAGAGGCCTCTTACAAGCACAGCTCTGAAAGGTCAGAGCAAAGTTCCTACTGGCATTCC
>NW_009617593.1:0-14587 GCF_000690535.1 Cariama cristata | reverse complement strand
AGTTTAGGTATAAATGATACAGACTTTGACCTTGATCACTTTGATATCGATGATTTTGATGAGGGCTGGGAGAATTCGGTGAATGTTTCGGCACCTGAGACGCCATCTACGCCGTTGTGTCAGCCCGTCAGGGAAGGGCCGCCTGCCAAATCGCTGTTGTCAAAGATAATGTCCAGAGCCAAAGGACCTGCTGTTGTATCAAATCCTGCTGCTCTGAAACCAAGCCTCTTGATGGCAACAAAGAACAGTTCAGGTAAATTATGCTTGTTAGGATTACTGTCTTCCCCTTTTTGAATTTTTATTTACCTATTTTTAAACCAGAGGCTGAGTAACTTACTGTAGATTACATTAATGCCTTTTTTTTCTGTGGAAACTTCTTTTGGTTTCTTTTTGCAGTCATCTGTTTTCCTCCAAGTGATGCCAAACTTCTTGAATATTTATTTGCCAGGCAGGTCGCAGGCTGCTGGGAGGATGAAGCTGCTAAAATTGGAAATTAGAATGTTTCTGTGTTTTAATTCAAATAATGATTCTGGAGTTGTTAATTCAAAGCTGTACAACAGTTTTAGCTGTTTATGCAAAATGTTCAAAAATGGGCACTTGCTGAAGCAAACCTAATCCCTCTGGGGCACGGGGGTGGGTCAATATGATTTGTGGTTAGGAACGGGTTGGTAAAAAGGGGAGGTGAAAATGTTAACCCGTTTCATCAGCTTCTCTGTCGCTGGTTCAGCTAGCACCTGCTGTCAGGTACCCACGAACGGGGAGCCTCTTCATAGTTGTTTGTGACAGAGAGGAAGTTTGTCAGTGTAAGACTATGCGTTTTATACAGTCGTGGTTAAGCAGCTTGTTTCCAGAGATTTGTGTATAATGCAAATTCACACTTTAGCTGATCTTAAATTCTAGCTGAATGCAAATTTTTTTGGTAAGTCATGATTTGAGTTTAAAAGGTTTAAGTGGTGGCTAAGCCATCTGTTGTAGTGAAGCAGTCTTATGTTCCAAGAGGGATAGCGCAACTTGATATTGTAACTTATTTTAAGTACGTTTTCTTTGTCTACTAGATCCAACGGTTAATAACCCTGTGCTAGAACGTTTCAAGGGTATGAAGTTTTCCCATTCTGAAGAAATGATGAATATATTTCACAAAAAGTTTGGTCTGCACTATTTTCGGACAAATCAGCTGGAGGCCATCAATGCTGCTCTTCTAGGTGAAGACTGTTTCATCTTAATGCCCACTGGTATGTATCTCCAAATGTCACACACCTGCAGGCTTTTGAGGCCTGGCACACACTTGAGAAATAAAGACCTGAAACTCCTTTGCAAGGCCTGTGACGAACTTTTCTCTGTGCCTTTGTGGAGGTGGCGATAAATTGTGCTGCGTGAATTCTGTGGCTGCAGGATTTCTGGAATATTGTATGCACTGTGGTATTTTTGAATGAGGTGATTGAATTTCTGCCTTCCGTAATATTCCAATATGATAACTCTTCCTTATCCTACAGGTATCACATTAGAGGCAGTCACCGGTAAAAGTTTGTTTCTGGAAGTGCTGTAAAATGGGAAGTAAGAAATAGGTCTCCCTTCTTCCACTCCTTCTTCACGCTGTCTCCCTTTCCTCTTGACATCTAATGTTTGTTGTGTTCTGTTTAATCCTTACAGGTGGTGGTAAAAGCTTGTGCTACCAGTTACCGGCGTGTGTCTCTGCCGGAGTCACTGTTGTTATCTCTCCACTGAGGTCGCTGATAATAGATCAAGTTCAGAAGCTGAAGACTTTAGATGTAAGTTCACTCAGCTTTATTTAGTTAAATTGCAGATAAGTGAATTAGAAACCTGAAATTTTACAGCAAATGTTATCTCTCTCAAATACAAACTGCAAAAATTGATTAGATGGAAACTGTAAAAGTTGTATAGGAAGAACTAAATTAGATGAACTAGAATATCGTGGCAGTCTAACCACTAAATTTATTGATGCTCATGTGTATTTGTTATTGGAGCTTAGTTTCCAAGTACAGATGCCTTGATTCTTAGATTCTGAGAGTTGTATTTGGACACCTAAATAGGAGCAGCCTGGCTCTATAGCAGAAATAAGCACTAAATTCCTAAGTTAGGAGTGTTCTGGAGATGCTAGGCATTTCTAGAAAAGTAATACACAGAGAAAAGAAATGCAAGTGCAGAACATGTGCGTTCCTAAGGCTGACCACTGGTGAACTGCTTTTGCCTCTGTGAAGTGTCTTTTTTCATCCTTAGTGTGTGATTGAGATTGAGAGATCAGGGAAGTAAAGGTGGATAACACATTTTAGGGCAAAAATAGAGAGATATTTTGGGGTATGAGACCGAAGGGACTACGATACTGGGTTTTGAAGCCTGGACAAATCTTTCTGTCACCAAGGATGATTTTTGATAGCCTAACTAGACAGGGCCCTCGAATGGTTGTCTGCCATTGAGTGACTACTGCACCACGTTACGCTTTGGCCACGCTCTTCACTCTTTCTGATGTTGTGGGGTGCGCTGGCTGTAGAAGCCCGTTTAACTGGCTCTGTGACTCTGGGGCGTTTGTCGCTGCAGCAGGGATTGCCTCTGCAGAGCTGCGGCTGCCTCTTGTGAGAGGAAGAGGAGACAAGCAGGCAGAATTGACTCTGTTAGTGTGACCTATTCTTACGTTGTTTTTGTCCTTACTATTCAGTATAAATAGTAAGTTATACTTTCACATTTAATATGAAATTGCTGCCCCAAGTTGTATCCAATCTCTTCTGATGCAATGTTGCTCTATGTTTGTGGGCACAAATATTTAGGGTGTTATCATGGTTTTGTGCGTCTCGGAAACTTTGCTTCTTATTTCAAGATCTCTGTTTTCTGAATTCAATCTCAAACTTACAGCATATTGAGCAATTAACAAACATCACATCAATTTTCTTTACTGGCAAGAGAGTTCAAATATAGCAGACAAATCCCCTAACTCAGGTATTGGTCTGCTGGTAGAATTGGGAGCAGAAGAATAGAATTTGGCTTACAGTCTTGGTTTTATCATTAGAAAAATTCTGTGGTGTCTACAGTACAGTGGGGGTTCAAATGCTATCTCTAATTACACAAAGAAGTGTTGAAAATGTTGTGTTCATTGAGGATAGTAAATGGATATACTTTTTTATCTAGTTTGTAACTAGATGTAAGACTATATTTGGAGGTTCTTCTGTTTTGTGCATATTAAAACTTTATTTATCTTTTAATATAGATCGCTGCAACATATCTGACTGGTGATAGAACGGATGCTGATGCTTCAAAAATATATATGCAATTGTCAAAAAAAGATCCTATAATAAAGCTTCTCTATGTTACCCCTGAGAAGGTTTGTATTTAATTTGAATTGTAAAATCACGGAGGCAAGAAGAGAAAGATTACTATGAAGTATTAAAGGGGAAACACTGAACTTAAAGTAGGCTTCTGGGGAAAAAAGAATTGTTAAACATTTTTTATATAATTCAGTAAGGTTCTGTACAGATGTAACCAATTTCAATCAGTAATTAACCAAGAATGAGAACTGAGTATGTCTATACAATCTAAATTCTTAAAACAAACCCCCCATGCTAGTCCATTTCAATATATCTTACCACATATTAGTGGCTAATTGCTGTCAGGTAGCTATTAGAATCTAGACTACTATGAATAGGATAATACAAGGAAAAAATATGCAACTGTCAAGGTAATATGGGATTGTCAAAAGATTGCCTTGTACTTAATTATATGCTGCCTTTAAAAGTTATGTTATTCCACAAGAGCTTTATAAGAGGGGACTGCTTAGTGTGCTGATTATGCTTTTTTCTTCAGCATTGCCTTTCCCTGTCTTTCATGACATAAGTAATTTAAATTTACTCAGGTTGTAGGACCTCTGGATAGGTGATCCTAGAACCTTGTGGTAATCCCACATCAGCTGCTTCGTTGTCAATTAAAATGAAGCTGATGGCCGCCTTCTTTATGCCTTCAAGCTTTACTTGTGCAGTCAAGATAAACTTTGCTGTACAGAACAATTCTTTCTGTATTCTTAGTCGGGTAGGGTGACGCTTTGCTCTGTTAGTTTGCCTTCTAATGCCACCAGTGGATGTGTACCTAGGTTTGTGCAAGCAGCCGACTGATGTCGGCCCTGGAAAACCTCTATGACAGGAAACTCCTAGCACGTTTTGTCATTGATGAGGCCCACTGTGTCAGCCAGGTAAAAACCTTGATTTGTTTTTCAAAGTGGCAAAAGATTTAGTTGGAGCATCTTACTCAGTTATATTTAAATTTTATGTTTAAACTAGTGGGGTCACGATTTTCGAAAAGACTACAAGCGACTGAATATGCTCCGCAAGAAGTTTCACTCTGTTCCTATGATGGCTCTTACTGCCACTGCTAACCCCAGAGTACAGAAGGATATTCTGAATCAGCTTGAAATGCTAAAACCACAAGTGTAAGTTGCTCAGCAGTTTCCTGAAACAAGTTATTTGTGCTGCAGAAATTTTGAGTGCAAAACTTAGTAAAGTAAGAAAAGCATTACAGGTCCATCTGAAATACTTATGTAACTGTATCTGATTAAATGAGAATGCATGCATGGAATTAATGGGAGCTATATGCAAAATATTGGAGTAAGAAGAAAAAAACTTGCCGAACTCTTCCTCGCATGGTTAAGGAAGCTGTTTAAAAGAAAATAACATCATGAAATGTTTTATGTCACTGACAAAATGTACAAGTTGTATTTTAGGGCAACGCGAATCTGCATGGGCATAGTGGAACAGTAATTCCTTTGCAGATAATGCAGAACAAGTAGTAGTTAGTTGAATTTGGGACAATCCAGTCAATGGCGAGCTTGTTGAAAGGATTACTGCACCCATAAGGCTGATGAGCACCCATGAACTGTCATGTTTTAGGTTTACAATGAGCTTCAACAGGCATAACTTGAAATATGATGTATTGCCCAAGAAGCCAAAGAAAGTGGCAATGGATTGCTTGGAATGGATTAAAAAATATCATCCATGTGAGTATTCAGCAGCACAGTGTGCTTGCATGCATTTTTATGAACTACTTTTTAAGGCAGGAAAGGCTTTTATAATGCTGTAGAAACCTCAAACTTGTGCCTTTCCGTAAGCGACTAATACATTTACAAGAAAAACAAGTTGGAGGTAAAATTATATTGTTGGTAATGGGAATCAGATTTATGGGTATCCTAAAGTTAAGAGTTCAAGTTAAGATGGAGAAGTAAATTATGGTAATGCTCTTGAGTAATCTTTCTGGAGGTTGCCAGACCTTGTAGCATCGTGTGTTCAGAGTATAAAGGTCATCTAATATCCATACTGTTTTAATTGTTTAATTCTGTTGGTCTGCTTATCCATGGTTCCCCTTGAAGGTCTCTTCAAAGATTCCTATCTTTCTATGCTCACTTTTGGAGTCCTGCAGCTCCTGCTGCTGGGAGTTGACTACACCAAGCTCCCTTTGTAGCTTCTCTAGTGCTGTAACCCAGTACATCGTTGACTAAACATCTCTAACTCTTGATTTCTGTAGTTCTTTATTTATGTATTTTGAATCTTAAGACTGCACAGTTCTGAGCAGGAAAGCTTTCCTTGATTCCACCTCACCAAAAAACCAGGAAATTGTATAAGGAAAAACTAACAAAAACATCTGATATTAATAAAATTACTTTATCATTAAGCAGTTATTGCCTTACACTTACCAACCTCTCCCTATTGGAATAAATGTATTTGCTTGACTGTTAAGCAAGTGAAAGGGAGTAAAGCTTTATTGTAGCTCATATCTTTTTTTCTTATATATGCAGATGACTCTGGAATAATTTATTGCCTTTCACGTCATGAATGTGACACAACAGCGGCTATTCTGCAGAAAGAAGGTCTTGCTGCACTTGCCTATCATGCTGGCCTCACTGACTCCAACAGAGATCTTGTACAAAAGAAGTGGGTTAATCAAGAAGGATGCCAGGTAAAAGAAAAGAAACTAGGGGGCGGAAAAAGCAAATAGAATTTAGAATGCTTTTGTCCCTCTTGGTCTAGTAAATGAAAGTGAAGTTGTGTAACGTTATTACCAAATCAGATGCAGTATTAAGTAACTGATCCGAACAGATCTGCCATAACACGTTAGCCATCTTCTTATTGGGAGTTTTACAAATCAAAGACTGCAACACTGCACCAAGTATGATACTCCAGGGGGAAGGCACTGAGCAGTACAAAGCTTCCGGAACAGCTCTAGGCATGCTGCTGAATTGCATATTGAGACTTAAACTTGGAGTGTTCCCTTTGTCTGCAATAGCTCTTCTGAAAGGAGAGGTGGTTTTGCTATTTTGTACTCATCTTGCAGTGTTACAATTGAAATTCGAGGTTCTGCACAGTTTTGTCCTGATCACCCATCTATTTTTGGTGCAGAGTGCTGCGTGGATAACTTTCATATCTCTATGTAACTAATTATTATTTCCTTCCTAGGTTATATGTGCAACAATTGCCTTTGGAATGGGAATTGATAAACCTGATGTACGCTATGTTATCCATGCTTCTCTTCCTAAATCTATAGAAGGTTACTATCAAGAATCTGGCAGAGCTGGACGAGATGGTGAAATGTCTCACTGTCTGCTCTTCTACAGCTACAGTGATGTAACCAGACTTAGAAGGCTAATACTAAGTGAGTTCTCGTGTTTGTAACTTAATGAAGACAATATTAAAGGAGTCAGTTACTGGTCTCTGTTTCATTTAGGCTGTGTTATTTTCTCATTTAGAAGTGCGATATGTAGTGTGGTATTGCGAAGATGGGAGAACTGTGCATCTTTACCTGAATGGTTTTCTGTAACGAAAGATTTTTGTCACTTGTACTGAATTTTACTGAAAAATGTTTTGCTTCATACATAGCCAGCTCTTGATTCTTGTCATTCTACTTTTACTTTATTTCTCCACTCTTTAAAACTTTAGAGGTAAAAGCTGTCCTAGGTTAGTTCTGTACTAACCTACTCATCGTTTTTTTTAAGCAAAAAAGAATATTGTGTTTTGTCTATCTGATAATATATAAAAATGCAGAGGTGCAGACTTAACAAGTACAATTGAATTCATTGCATTTCAGTGGAGAAAGATGGAAACAGTTACACAAGACAGACCCACTTCAACAACCTGTACAGTATGGTTCACTACTGTGAGAATGTAGTTGATTGCCGGAGAATTCAGCTTTTGGCCTACTTTGGGGAAACTAGTTTTAATCCCACCTTCTGTAAAGATCACCCAGAAGTAATTTGCGATAACTGCAGTAGAAAGAAGGTAAAAATCATAGCTCTTATTTATAGTGTTGTTAAACTGATTTTGCATTTAGCTGCATTAAAAAATCATAAGGTGACATTTCGGAAGGCAAATGGAGAAAATGAGTAAGATTTCTATTTTTGTGATGCTAGATGCTTTGAATTATTTCCAGGGTTTAACCTAGAGTAGAATTATACAGACTATTCATGGACTTGTGATGCTCCTGTTTCTGTCAGAGGAGGACTAGTGAGGTGTAAGGATATTCCTCGGGGTTGATTTTCTTGGCTACAGTGCCTATAGGAGGCAGGAGCTAACATAAGATCCACTGGAATGGCTACAGGGAAATCCCTTCAACTGCCTATTCTGATGTTTTCAAGGCAGCTTTGTGCTGCCAGAGTGGCACGAATGCCACTTTAGGAGATGTATGCCGCTTGAGGTGTCCCAAAGGTTAGGGTCTATGCGTCAAGGATTGAAGCAAACTTGTTAGTGGCGTGAACGGGAGCAGAAGAGAAGATAGAGAAGAGAGCTGTTGAAGCAGACAGGGAAGGGTTACTGGTATCTCTAAACCAGATCAGTTTTATACCTGATGATATTGCTTCTCAGTCCTGTGTTTGAAGCATTACCTCACATAGCTGTGATTGTAACAAAATTTGACTAGAATAATGCATATTCAGTCCAGTCTTCTCATTTTAATGCGTATTGGAAGTCTAAGTTCTAGTGCATGGCAGCAGAAAAATTACAGGAATGCTTTCCAAACAATTTACCTTGATTACCAATATTCATGCAGCGATCTTGCAGCTCACTCTGTAGAATTAACACAGTAGAGATTATATACAATCAGTTGGTATGTATTATTATGTTTTCCAGAGTATTATCATATCCAGAATTCCCGTGACTATATTGTATCGCTGTAGGTGTACTAACTAGAAAATCACTATTGCTCTGTTTGGAACAAAATGAATTCATGGCTGGGAAAAGCTCAATGATGAGAAACAAGGTTTTCAGTAACAACTCGTATTAGGACAGAGCCACGTAACATTGTTTCTTAATCAAGTCTATTTTAATAGGATTACAAATCAAGAAATGTAACAGATGAAGTGAAGAGCATTATAAGATTTGTACAAGAGCATTGTGGACAAACAGGACAAATAAATGGAAAAAGAAATACAGGTTGTGGAAGATACACCTTGAATATGATGGTAGACATTTTCTTAGGTAAGTACTGTTCTTCAAGAAACAACACCTAAATAGACTTGGTGCATAAATTCCTAAGTATCAGGAGGCCTGCGCAATACCAGCAGTGGTTTAAAAGAAGATATATTTTGCAAAATTATTCTTTGTAGGAATCTCTTGGTGGTAAATGATCCAAAATAAATGAGACTAAAGCTTTGATCCATTTCAGGTTGCTATAGTGATAATATTAGTTTTCTGGTGGAGCTTGGAGTTTCTGGTGCTTAAATGCATTTTTTTTTATGTGCATAGAGTATGGAATACCTTTGGGAATCTTCCAGAGGTCTGTAAATACATATGTATGTAGGCTTTCTAATCGCAGGCTAATCCTGTGATTTCTGTCACACAGGTACAACGAGTGCGAAGATTCAGACTGGAATATTTGGGAAGGGAGCTGCCTACTCAAGGCATAATGTTGAAAGACTTTTTAGAAAACTGGTCTTGGACAAGATTCTGGATGAAGACTTGTATATCACAGCTAACGACCACGCGGTAGCATATGTAATTCTAGGAGAAAAAGCTCAGGCTGTGCTAGATGGATCACTACAGGTGTGTAATGTTTGGGTTTTTTCTTTTCCTTGAAAGTGTCGTTTTTAAGAAACACGCTACAGTTTTTATGTAGCATATACCCTAGGATAGTTTAAACGTAGTTTGCCTACCAGCTGAAGTACAGAAACTAGTCTCTAGCAGATGCAGGGGACAGAATCCAACAAGCATGATTTCTGGTCCAGTATTCTAATAATAACGTTGTGAGGCAAAAGGTGAGTTTGAGAGGACTGGAGTGGATTAAGTCTTTCTTTTCTCCCCCCATTCCATTTGACTCCAGCTTGTCAAGAAAGAAAAGTTACGAGCAACACAGGAAAAGCTAGCTAAAAAGAAAAGAAGGAACAGCGCTACCTTCTCCTGCATTTTCTGCTCTATTTTTTTCCAGTCATTGGTGAGCTCTGATGGAAAATGCACTTCAAGAAGGTCATGGAACTGGTCCCAGAATTGCTTGAGGCAGTGTCTCCTCTGCGTTAGTGCTGTTTTTGGAGAAGAGCAGAGCCCTCAGCATTAGACCTAGTGACCTGTGTTTAAAGCTAGCTGTGAAATGGGTTCTCAAGATTTTTTCCCTGTGTTGTGTATACTCTGCTAGTTCTTTGCAGAAGAAACTTAGGGGCAGCTGAGTAGCCTGTAAACAAACGAAAGAAAACAAAAAACCAACAAACAAAAAGTGCATACTGGGTAAATAGCTTTTTGTGGTCCATCAAGGAATGCTTTTGGTTACCTTCAGTGTTTTCCTGTGTTATCAATCAATCTTCTAATGATAGCTCTGCAGTAACTCCCCTGGCAGAAGTTATTGATTGGCTTATTTTAACAGGTGGAGTTTCATGAAACAGAAAGTGCCAGCACCATCAGAAAGCAAAAGGCTTCCATGGCAAAAATGTCGCAGCGGGAAGAGATGGTTAAAAAGTGCCTTGGGGAACTTACAGATACATGTAAAACGCTTGGGAAAGTCTTTGATGTGCATTACTTCAATATTTTCAGTACTTCAACGCTAAAGAAAATAGCAGGTAGTGTCAGCTTTTCATAACTTGGAACCCATTGGCAGCAGGCTGCATGTGCAATTGTAGCCTTTTCTGACAGAAAATGTACGGTTTCTAACATTTGGCAAGAACAGGTTTAAGTACACGTAACTGAGCGAGTTCTATAGAAGTAGCTGACACAGCATAGATTCCTTGGAGCTGCAGTTGATGGTCCTGCTGGATAAGGACAAGAGCCACCCAGGTAATCATACTGCAAAACAAACTCAAGCATTTTCAGAGAAAACTTTTGGACTAGTTTTTGTGCTAACCAACTAGAATCAAATCTGCTAGAATAAAGGCTTACTTCCTTAGGGACTTAATGCCTAGTGTGGCACTAAAAGGAATTCATTTCTTCCAGAATACTCTACTTTGATCTCTCTTTAAAAAAAGGTAGTTTGACATGTCTAATTGGTGCTTTGTTACATTACAGAAACCTTGTCATCTGATGTGGAGGTTTTACTGCAGATTGATGGTGTCACAGAAGACAAACTGGAAAAATATGGTGCAGAAATAATTAAAGTGATGGATAAGTACTCTGAGTGGACCACACCAGGTTTAGTATACTTTGTACCTAAATGTGTACTTTCCTGTTTAGCTCCCTTCTCTCCTCCTCTATCAGAGGTTTCACTCAAAAGTTTCCTTGTTTTAAATACAAGAAACTAATTCTTGCAGTTTAGTAATTACAAAGAGGGAGCAATTGCACATTTTCAGAACATACAGAGGTCCTTGCTATCTTCTCACTAGTTAAATTCAGCATATCTCTGAAAGGCTAAAAAAGGAAAATGAGAACTAAGGAGTCTGCTCTGCTCCTAACCTATTAGTTATTGGGATTTATGTAATATGCTTAGTTATAATGAGAATTCTGACCTTAAGGTTAAAGGTCTTGCACCTCTTGCATATTTTTCCATCTGCGTTTACTATGTGTGGGGTAACGTTGTAGCCTGGCAGATAATCATAACCACCACCTTTTATTTTTTATAGTAATTGAGGTCAGCAAGTTCATGTCTTCACTGACTGGCGCTTGCTCAAATGTGAAGAACTTTCAAAGCTAGGTGTAAAAAAAAAAGTAAAAAATATCTATCAGGTCAGAATGGTAGCATTTTACAACGCCTTTGCACAGCTCTAACCTTATATACAAAGTTCAGCTCAGTGGAGGATTGAGCCCTCGGGTTAGTAAATCTCATAACTTCACGTGAGCATAGCATGTAGCCTATGTTGCGATTAGACTATTTAATACAGCTTGGCTATCAGATTAGACATTGGGGCCTGCAATTTTAAAGTGATTCACATTTACATTTAAGGAGGCTGTGCTTTCATATGCTGCAATGTGAACAAAGGCATATCTACAAACCTGATTTTTAAGAATTTTATTCTACTGCCTGTGCAATGAATCACATCCCTCTTGATTGTGACTGATTGAGAAGGAGCTCTCAGCTGTCTGAGCCTTTCCGCGTCTCCTGATGCTGTTTTTCAAAACAAGTGCTGTATTTGACTGTGGTATTTATGGTACATTCCATAATTCTTTCCAGCTGACACGGGGAAGAGAGTGTAAAGGCAGAAAACCCAGCGTTATCAAAATAGTTTAGACAAAAAGCCAAGCTAGAGAAAATAGGACTGGCCAGTGTTCTTTTAGGTCATGAGATAAACCAAAACTGCCTTCTGTCCTTGCTTGACACCAACCTACGAAACACCTTTAGCTGAGCCTGGAGCATCACCAGGATGAAGGCAGCGCAAAGGAGGTTTTGAACAGTAAGGACAGAAGTTTTGGCGCAATCGGCGTGTTCCGGCTGACAGTTCTGACTGGCCCAGGCAATATCTTGATTTTGTTAGTTTTAACTCGCTCTCTCTCTGTAGAAGATGCTGCCTGCCAAAGTGTGGACACAGCTACGGGAAGCACTGGCAGACCTGAGAGTGGTGAGGAAGCGGAAGATGTAGCTATAACCTCAAGCTATTTTTGCAATAATGCAAACCAAAGAAGGAAAAGGAAAAGGCCGCCAAACTTCAGAGAATCAAAGAGGAAAAAGACTAGTAATAGTGGTAGCCAGCAGTTTCATCCCAAAGGGTACGTTGCTTGTGGTCAGTTGTAACTTTTCTTTGTCCAGAACAGCGTGATGATGATCCCAAAATTGCAGTGTTATCTTACTGCATTTTCTTGAGTAAGAATGTGCTGCCATAACAATAATTAGCAGGCTGGCTGGATTCTGTGCTTGGAAACATAAGGAAGGCTTAAGACTTTGAAGATTTGATGGAATATTTGAGCTTCAGTTCCCAGTCCCTTGTTAATTCTTGTTCTCCCTCTGATTGTACCGTACAAAGCAACGCCTGCATCAAGAACGTAACGTTTGGATCCAGGAGTCTGGTTGGTCTTGAGCTTCTAGGGCAGACCCACCACCAAACTATCCCAGGGTGATGAAAAAGCCAGGCTGGGCCTCATCCTTTGAGGCAATGACCTTATTTTAGCCGTTCATGTAGTTATTAGTCTGGTAACTCAAGTAGCAGCAGTTTGTGCTGAAGGTCTACGCTTCAAAACATGATGATTAATCAGTGCTGGAAGGGAACGAGTGACAAAGGAGAAATGGCTGGAGAAATTCTGCCGTCCCTAAACCTTCTTTAAAAACAGCCAAGGGGTGACATTAGAAGAGTTGAGCCATAAGTTCTTTTTTGGGTTTTATAGTCATGCCTTTTAAAGGTTTGCTGTGCTCATAGCTTGCCTTGCACAAAAAGGAATTAAATTAAAGTTCCCTGTACTGTGGTATGGTCAGGTTACTTAATCCCTCAGCCTAGAAATTTTACCTCAGTTTGGTATATGTGATAGAGAACGTGAGGTACAAAACAGCAGTTATGTGGACAACCTACGTCTTGCATTTCTGAAATGGTTCTTTGACTGAGCTTTTATTCAGCCTGTATGTGTAGTAGAAGTTGCATTCTCTTTCAGCTGGGAGGAGCTCAGGAAGTTCATTCGGACGAGTAGCTGTAAATGGTACTAATGTGCTCTCCGAAACATTCTGTAAAATCCCCACCTGAAAAGTCATGCCTAAATTTTTAAAGACTGTTAGGTTTTATTGGTATATTAGCTACTTACATTTTACTGCTTTAATATTGCATTCATCACTAAAGAGAAAATATGGTCTACCTTATGAAAACTCTTCCCTTTCTGCCATTATCTGTTCTTTCCAAGGCTGTCTCCTTCTCTGCCCTGTTTTTCCTCATTCTGGTCTTTGGTTTTCTGTAGCAAATTGCAGTTCCCAGCTCAGTAGGTTTTACTCCCACCCTTTTCACCTTCCCATCTACTAAAATGTTAGTCGTGAAATGCTGTTGACCCTGAAGTGTCACTTAATGTTGATACTCTAATTGGACTAATAGGAGTCAGGTTGGTTCAGCACTCTCTGTCCCTGTTTCAGGCTGCTTCTTACCCTTAGGCAAATGCCAGAGCAACAGCTATACTTGATTTACATTTCAAAGGTATTTTTGCAGCCATGTGTGTTAAAAAAATAAAAAACTTAAAAAATGAAAGCGTAGTCTTCTGGAAAATCTAATGGTGGTGTATATGTAAGTACGCCATGGGTGCAGGGAATGGGGCAAGTACCGCAGATGTTTGACACGCATACCTTCTCTCTACGTGTTGCAGCGGTTACAAGTACAGAAGGACCAAAAGGCCATCCAGCTCAAAGGCACCAGCTTCATCTGGCTACGCTTCGGCATCGTACCACATTAGCGCCGCGCACGGAGCTGCAGGAAAGCTGGGGATTATGGCACCGCCGAAACCCAAAAACAGACAATTCCTTCAGCCTTCGTATTCAGTATTCTAACTAGAAGGATGTAAATACTGTATAAAAGCAAGCCCTGAAGATGTAATCATTGTTTATTAGATTTTTGTTTCATTCGTTAAACCTTCTGAGACTTGTACATTTGTCAAGTGCAAAACCTCACATTAAATAAATATTTTTAAACTTCTAAGTTTATTTTGAGCTTGCTTTCTACTGTAAACAAATGGAGTTCTGACTGGTTCTAGAAACCCTACTCTTTCAGTGAAAATACTCCCTGTAGCTTTACAGCTACCTGAGGGATACGCTTGCGACCACAGATCAAAGGCGGGTACTGGAACCGCGCATCCCAAAGCTGCGGTTGCCTCTGTTCTCCCTCGCTACTTGCACAGGTACTTCAGAGCTCGGTAGCTGAGCTGCTCCTCTGAAAATCTAAGTCTTGGGATGGTCTCCCGAGACAGAAAATACTGTTAATGTGTGTGAGTTTCAACTTTTATTCCCCAGGTAGGGGCCTCCTGGGAGTGCCAAGCCCTGCCCCCGGTGTGCTCTTTTTCGTTATTATTATTTTTCTTTTTTTAAAGAACGGTGATCTTGTCTCAGCCACGGCGAAGGGCGTTTGAGCCGCCCTTGGCTTCCACCTTCCCGCCCTGCAGAAGGTAACCCTGGTGAGTTCAGACGAGGACTTTAGAGATGCGCCGGTGGTACACGCGCAGGCCGACGATGAACCCCTTGCGTGACCGGAGCAGAGGATTTTGTCAGCTCTTTGTGGGCAACGAGTCCG
>NW_009617592.1:0-2086 GCF_000690535.1 Cariama cristata | reverse complement strand
GGGCACCTGGCATCCAGCCAAGGTCAACCCACCAGACATTTGTCGGTCTGACTAAACAAATTCATGAACACTTCTGTTCAGTAATCATGAAACAAGCCATGAGGAAAAAAAGGCCAGTCTTTACTGATATTTATAACAAGCCTTATAACCACGTTTGATAAACTTAGTCCTTCATCAGTAATGACATATACCAGCTTCAGCATCACTGAAATACTTACTGATTAGACTGTATTAAAAACACTGCAAAGAAGCATTTTAAAATTTGATTTTGCATTTTCTCCATGTTCCCCTAACATATTCAAACATGCAATGGGAGGAAGAGGGAGATACGTGCAAATGCATGTACAGAACTGTCTACTATTGCTATTAATATGGGACAGCTTTTTGACAGCCCATACTTACAGTAAGGCGAGGGCATTTTGACTTGGCAAAAACTCCCATGAATATATCAGGGGCATTGAACTCCTGAAGAAACAAAGCGACATCCTGTGGAGAAAGTGAATGGAGAAGTAAATGGTCTTCTACAGTTTCCAAACACAAAATCAAACCTTTTCTCACAGCACAAAGACTGGATCAAAGAGATGTCAAACTCACTACAAGAGATCAGTTATTTCCCAACAGTTAATACCAATAATCCTTGCTTTCAATGACAGAAGATCAGCAAGCCCCTATGGTGATTCAGGATACCAGTGATTTGCTATACAACCAGCCAAAAAGTGACATTTAGTTTCTTCTGCTCTGTGTCTCAACTGAGGGTCAGAGACGCTAAGTCAGAATTCAGCAAATACCATGTTTTCAGACAGTGACATCACCCAGACATACAGAAAGAAACAATGGAAGAGATTACCATTAGCACTTGATCAGACCATACAAAAGAGGAAATCTCATCCTCATTTTACCACATTAGAAAACAAGATTAGTTCTCTATTTGGGAGTAAAGGGCATATCTTCCATGTTTACTTAAAATATTTAAACAAAGGGCCAGGGAATAAAATAATAATAATTAAAAAAACCCCTCTCTTACTTGAGAATTTGTTCCAGCATTTGAGAATTTTGAGCAAAATACCAAAAAGTTATGTTACATTGCCACTGCGAGTCTGTAGCTAAACTTTAAAATGTTGTTTATCTATCAGAGAAAACTACACTCACCAGCAGCATACATTACAACTGCTAGAAGAAAATATGCCTATTTAGAAATGGCATCAATATTATCTCCATAATCAAACTGCTGAAGATAGAGGCTATGCTCCTGAGTTAATTTCAGCTACAGCTAGGGTGCTGTCTTCTAACAACTCCAAGCTTTGGTTCAACTCTCGTACAGAAAACCAACAGGTATGAATACAGCCCCATTTATGCCAGCTGACCCTAAGCAAAAGCACCGCAGGATCCATTAGACACCTGGAGGGAAGGTCCGGCAGACCACCTTGTTCCTTTTACATTCACACACAGTTCTGCTTTACCTCCTCAAACGGCAGCCCGCGGCCCAGCGGCTAGGACACAACAGAAGGGCTGCTTTTGCAAACTCGTGCTGGGCACACAACGTACCTGCTCATCCTGAAAAGCCACCTTTGTGATGTGTCTGTTTGATGCCAATTCACCACACCTGCCCTGCCTAATGACCCAGAGCACACTGTCAGCCAAACCAGAGAATAATCAATACCATCAAAATCAGAAAGCTGACCGAGCCGGAATAATTCTGTGCCTTCACCCACTTCCAGCATTCTGACTGAACACCCAGGGCAAAAGCCGCCCGTAGCTGTGAAGCACCCTCGAGGTCTGACTCCCGCACATCGCTCCTACCTCGTCCATCGACATGTCCCACACTTTGCAAATGTCATTCTCCATCTCTTCATCCAGCTCCGTCCGGATTCCCTCGGGGCTCACGGCGGGCTCCGTCTTCTCCGGGCTAATGACCTGAGAGAACAGGGGCTGTGGGCTGCGCGCACGGCGGTACGCGAGCTGCGACCCAGAAACGCCATGAAACACTAACAACGACCTGTCGCTTCAGCCACATTTAAAAAACCCCACACAACTAGGACACTGCTGTGTCGTGTGTGTGGCCCGGCCCCGGTAACGGTGGCACCTC
>NW_009617591.1:0-9664 GCF_000690535.1 Cariama cristata | reverse complement strand
CGGTGTGCGCTTCACCCAGAGACCCAGGGACAAGCGGTGGGGCGTGCCTCAGGCCGGGCCGCACACGGCTGAGCCGTTTTCTGTTCTCGCGCGTGACGCCGCCGTGGTCTCGCGTGGGCTGTCTGCGGGGCTCGGGGAACCCGGCCTCTGCGTGTGGGGTCGGTCACGGGTCCGTGTGCTGACCCAGTGTGTCGGAGCGGCGTAGGGATCTCGGTGCTCCCCTTACTCCACTCCAAAACACCAAAATGCTGCCTCCGGCTGCGAAAAATTAATAAAATTCCTGTTCAAGGTACTCGCCCCACGCCCACGAGCACACAATAGGATTTATTTAAGCCACCCACAACCTGGGACCTCACGGTGTCAGGCCTGTGGGCCGTTCGGCCCTCGGGTGCTTGTCCGTGGGTACAGGCAGGCTCTGGGAGGAAGATGAGGGTGGCCCTGCCGGCCTGCAGCCCCGGGGCTGTGCCCTGGGACCCCCCTTCTGACCCCTCTCTTTGGCCTGGGGGTTGCCTCGTAGTTCTGCAGCAAAACTGTGGGCCTTGTTGTTGACTTGTGCCTCTGGCTGCGCTGCAGTAGAGAAGCAGCGATGGAGAGGAAGGCAGAGACGGCTCTCAGGTCTACCGTGTCCTTCTGAGACATGTTCACGTCTGTCCACGTCCCTGTCACGACATACGGAGCGCGTCAGTTTACAGCCCTCCTTCTCCTCTTGTTCTTTGCAGGCTGACGCAGGTGAGATGGAGTCGCTACAACCCCAGTTTCTTAGAGCCAGAAGTGAACAAGGAATTGTATCGGAAACCTTGGGAGGAGCTGTCTGAGGAGGAAAAGGAAAAACAGGAGCTTAAGGCTGTTCGACCCATAAAAGCTGCTCCTCCCACTCTCTCCAGCTCTGTGTTCAGCGACCCTATGATCAGGTCAGAGAAAGCATCATCTCCTCCTCCGTTACAACTAGGTCCCATGGAGCCAAAATGCTTGGGAGCTGTGCTGTCCTCCTCAGCCTTTACTTGCTGTGCTGCACGTTGCCTTCTGTTACAGCACAATCCCTTTATTCTGGGTTAATCTTTTCCCACAAAGCCAGTCCATTGAGTGACAGTGATTAGAGATAATTACAGCAGATCTAGCAGCACCCAAACTTAACCATGGGAACAACACAAAGCTGGGGGGGCTTATTTCTGAGGCTGATAAAATCAGAATTTAAATCAGATTGCATTTGGCTTTGTGTTTACAGTAAATTCACCAACATGATGATGAAGGATGGAAATAAAGTGCTGGCCAGAAGCCTCATGGGTCAGGTGAGAACTCATGTTTCTTCTCACTGTTATGTTAAAACAATACAAAATGGAAGGCTGGGATGTCAGGCCCACTGGAATTAGGCATTACCAGAACTCAGGTCATCTCTGCAGTCCTAACGCATTTCCCCCTGCACACACATTACTCTCACCATTATTGATCTGATAAGATATACATTTTGTACAACCTCATTCAGCTCACAGACCAGGTGGTGATAGCTTAATGGAAAACATTCTCTTTCCACTCGTCAGTATCTCTTGGACCTTACGTACTGCATAAACTCAGAGGATACCCTTAAAAGCATAATTTTCTCAAAAGATCTTCCTTCCAGCTCTCTTTCATGCCTTATCTTCTGTATAACTTGCCAATGAAGTCCCACAAATGTGTCACCTGTATGACACAGTTTTGACCCCTGCTCTGATCTATGGTAACTGGTATTAGCTGGTGGTCCCGTCTGCTGTGTTCCACCCATGAAACAGGGACACACATTGCTGAAATGTTCCCCAAGTAACTGCTGATTCCTTGTGACAGAAAAAACACACGGGCTCTGGGCTCTTGAGTCCAGGCTTTGGAGGGGGAGGATGCTTAGTGCACACAGTCCTGTATTCCTGCCTCCACTTTGTCTCTGCCCTTCCCTGGCTTCTGGGCCAGGTTTGTGCTACTCTGCCTACTCACCCCAAATGCAATGTCTGATAAAGAGACTGAAGAGCTGGAAGAGGGTGAAGTAAAACTTGAGGCAGAGAATCCCTGACTGGCCTGTTGCCTACAGGGCTAGAAAACGAACTGCTTAGGTGAAAATGGGGTGCTTGTAGAAGTGATGTAACTTCATGGAGTGGGATAATCCATCTGCTCTGCCTGTCTCCTTTCTTGTCTTTGTCCCAAGACTCTAGAGGCCATTAAGAGGAGGCAGCTGGAGAAGTACCACAAAGCTCCAGAAAATGAGAAGGAGACAATCGAATGCAACCCTTATGTCATTTTCCATCAGGCTGTGAAAAACTGCCAGCCCATCATTGGGCTCAGCAGCATCACAAAAGGAGGCAAAACCTACCAGGTGAAAGAGGGGTCTGGGAGCACATCTGGTTGGGAGAGAATTAGCTAGGGAAGCAGATGAACTGTTTTCCACCCCTTCAGCTCAGGCTTTCCTCTCCTTGGGAAGAGAGCCACTTTGCAATCTGGATTAAAACAGCACCTAGAAACTCTTTCCAAGATCAGGACCCTAGCCTGTGAGCGTGGCAGTTCCCCTGTCAGCAGCAGTCTCTATTTCTCTGACTAGATGAGAGAGGAGTACACAGCAGATGTTGTCCAAGAAGTGCGGGATCAGTGATGGGCAGCAAAAGAATCAGCAGGCCTGGGCCTACTGGGGCGGGTCAGCATAGCAGAAAAGGTCAACCCGATACAGTGCAATATTTAAAACATGAGCAGAACCTGTCTCTAAAGATGGGCTCTGCAACACTCAAGACCTGATGGAGAAATGAGATGTGGAGCCATTTCTCTGTCATTCAGTGTCCTACTTCTGCTAGCGCAAACCAGCCTGGGTCCAGTTCCCAAATAGGCCAGAAGTCCTTACAAAGGCCAGCATCTGCTGGCAGTACCCAAGGCTGATCAGAATTTCTATTTTGGTAGCAGTGGCCAGTTTCTATGGACGGAGGAGGTGAATTGGCACAGATCAGCTGTTGGGAGCTGGTCTTACTGCAGAGAGTAGCATGCTGCGACTGGAGTCATAGCACGGTGTACATCTGGACATGTCCAGCTGGACCTTTATGACCGCTGGAGAAAAGCAGGTTACTGCACCCTCGCAGTGCAATAACTTACGGTTTAAACCTCTCCCAGGTCCCGGTCCCTCTGAAGGACAATCGGAAGCGCTTCCTGGCCATGAAGTGGTTAATCACGGAGTGCAGGGAGAACAAGAACCGTCGGATGCTGATGCCCGAGAAGCTCTCCCAGGAGCTGCTCCAGGCCTTCAACAACGAAGGGCCCATCATCAAGAAGAAGCATGTGCTGCACAAGATGGCAGAGGCCAACCGTGCTTACGCCCACTTCCGCTGGTGGTAGGGACTCCGTGCATGGGACACGATGCCACCAGCCCCATGGCCTGGAGAGCAGAGCCCCAGGGCCCCCTGCCTGGGAGAAGTAGGAAAGGTGGAAGATTCCTTCCAGACAGCTTCCGAATTAAGCCAGGGCCAGCCCATCTGATCCCCACAAAGTTAATTTCCTTTGTGCTTGTTTGGATGAGGGAAGGGGGAATCTGACAGAGTTACCCACCCCTGCACAGGTGCCCTAGTTATTTCATAATCACTTTCCTGTGAAGAGAAGCCTGAAATGTTTTTCTTAGAGCAATGCTGGACAAAATAATCTTCCACTTACTTACCTGTTTCCTGGTGACTTTTAAGTCTCTCTGCTCCCGTAATCAGCAATGTTTTTCCCTTTTTGGCTGCACAGCTAAGAGCATAGCTGGATATTTTTCCATACTATAACCAGCCTTAGCGTGATTGGTACAAAAGGCAATAAAAGGCCCTTTTTGATTTTTGGTTCTGGTCGTCAGCAACATTGTCTGCACAGATTTGATGGGAATGTTAACCGAAAAAATAAAACCAGTTTTATGGGGAAGGTTTCTCAGTTCCAAACCTTTGTCTCTGTTGCTCAAATCTCACACTGCTCTTTCCTACTACCCTGGTTGTGTAAAGCCACGCTGACGCCCTACACCAGCAGATAAAGTGAGTATCGCAGCCCTAAGCCTTCAGTCAAGAGCAACCTTTAAGTATTGTTCATAGCTCCGCAGTAGAGAAAGCAGGGCACGTGTTAGTGGAAAACTTTTATTAGAAAAAAATCCTTCAATAGACTATTTTGTTTCCTTTCTTCCTCATTCTTATAAGAAACATACTATAGTTGAACCTCGCTAAATTCTGAAAAAAGCATGACAGTTACTGTATAAAACTTATAAAACCTGTTCCTAGCTGTATGTGCTCAGGGACCTGTCCTGCTGCAGGCTGCCCTGTGGCAGGTATTGGTGGTTGGCAACCTGTGGGGGAGGCTGTGTGCATGCAGGTGCAGCCAGCGTGCTAGGAGTCTGGAAAAACTAGCACTTGTTGAGCTGTTTGTGAGGCAACCCTGTTTTCTGTGACTTGTGCCAGAGAGAACCAGGTACAACCTGAGCTGTGAAAGATTTCCCCTCTGCCTCCCGCAGCTCTGCTGGCTCTCGAGTGAACCAAAATGTTCTCAGCCTAAACTCTGCTTTTCTTAACACTCATATAAAATGCTGGTTTGAGCTAGAAGCCTTCCTTGCCCTTTCCTGGCAGCACCCCAATATTAGACAAAATCGGTGGGAGAACTTGCCAAGTTAAATATACCCTGCCCTTCCCACCTCTCCAAACTTCCAAAATCAGGCTAGCACCAGTTGCAGCCTGACAGTTATGTGCCCAGAGGCTCTAGCCAGTATAAATCCTATTTACACGAAGTGCTAGAAAAACATTAATCTGAAAAGAAATTCAAACTTGATATGAAGCTTGCTGGTGAAAGTGCTGGGGACATCTCTCCACCTCTACTGTATAGAGGTTAATCTGTCACTTCGCTGTAATAGTATTTCTGGGCAGCGTCCGTCATCTTCCAGTCGGCAGCTCGAAACTCGATGATCTCCAGCAGCAGGAGCTGGGACAGGGAGCTGAGCCCCTCCTGCAGAAGGAAGCCATCTCGGAGGAGGGAGAAGAGCTCATCCATCCTCTGGGAGTTCATCTTCTCCAGCTGCTCGCCGATGCGATGGAGCTGTAGGACCAAGCAGTCCACCTTCAGAAGGAAGAGAAGATGGCTGAGTACAAAGGAATGGAAAGCTTTGGCACGTCTCTGTGGAGGTCCCCATCAGTCGCTTATGGACCAACTCGTCCTGTTCCCTATGTTCTGGATTTCCAACAGGTGACAGTTCTGCTTCCCCCAAGTCGCTGTGATCCAGGAGGCAGAAGCAGCAGAATGTCTCTTCTGGCAAAAGCACTGGAAAAGCACATCCTGAACTCCCCTGTGTCTCAGACAAAATTACCAGAGGAATGCACCCGCAAAGGGGGAAAAAAAAATGTTAATTTCCTGCAGGGTCTCCAAGAGATGATGGCAAGGCTGAAGCCAAGGTCAGAGTAAGGAGGTGCCTCCAAGAACAGAGGGAAGTGTGGAACATGCACTAAAGCTCTTAGAAAGACCAGTGATTTTGCCAGTCCTTGGCAGGACAACAGGCGCGTTAGCAGCCCTCTTCCCTGCACTCACCTCTTCCTCCTTCTGCAGGCTGTCGGGCTGTGCCAGCCGGAACAGACAGTCGTAAACGGGGTTCACCAGAGCCATCATGGGCATGTTGTTCACCTGTAAGGAGGCAGGAGCCATTGTCAGCTTGGGGCCAGAAAGGGAGGAGTCTACAGCGACTTTAAATAGTTGTTCCTGTGCTGCTTTTCAAAGGAGAAGGGAGCAGAATTTACTTGGGCTGCCAAATGCCGTATTGGTGGGATTTACGTAGGAGACCAGACGTTTGAGTCTCCAGAAGCCAGAGAAGCTGAACAAATGATGTAAAAAACATTTGTTTTTAAATGTAAGCAGGTAGTCATGAGAAATATACTTGTTGCAACAGCATTTTTCCTATCTGCAGCTCTGCTTGCATAATTTTTACATCTACTCCATGCAGGCATCCAAGTACACACACTGCAGTGAAGGCTTGCAGACAAACACTGTCAGGATGTGGGCTAGAAATTACGTCAGCGTCCACGGGTCCCCCCCAGGACCTCTTAGCAACTAAACTGGTTCAATCTGGTCCATTTGAGAGCAGGCAAATCAGGGGATTTCAGACACCAGGTACAAAATGAGGAAGCTCAGACTTTGTGACTGTTCCCAGAGACAGCTCTGCTTCTCCAAGCCTGTTCACTTGCCTGTAGGTAGCACCAGCCCCGGCAGCATCCTCGTGCTAAGAACCAACTCCAGCCCCGATTGCCAAGCCACAGCCTTGGGGCTCCGCACAACACCCATCCAACACCCCTGCCCTGGCATCTTTGGATGCCCAGGCCCTTCTGGCACCCCTGGGCGGCAGCAGCCGGGTGCTCCTGCTCCGGCTCCTTACCCTCAGGTAGTCGAAGATGTTGCAGATGAAGGTGACGTAGCAGATCCAGGCCTGGAGCGAGCGAGTGCGCAGCTCCTCCCTGTCCTTGTACTCCTGCTGCAGCTGCTCCTCCGGAAGATGCTCTGGCCAACTTGTTTGCTCTCTGCCTACAAACCCACAAAAGCAGGATGGAGGGATGAAATGGGGGTGTGAGAGGAGCAGGGGGATTCTGCTACTTGAGTGATGCAGGACCATGCAGCTACCCTCCTGTGATTGCCCAGGAGAGGCAGGAAACCTGCAACTAACTGCCTGTGCTCATCGGCTGCTCATCTGGATGCTGCCACTGCACAGAGCAAGCAGCAGAAGAGGAAAGCTGGCTGAGGGGTCAGAGCACAGGGCTGGGGTGAAGCCTCTCCTGGCCCAGGCTAGGGACAACCCACACAGCGTAAGCGTTTCACTGTCCAGACATGAGGAGCTCTTACCTGGATGATGGTGTAGCAGATGCGCCCTGCCTCCTTGCTGAACACACAGTCTTTGAGGGACTGGTCTACTATGATATTGGCCACTTTCTCCAGGTCCACGTTGCTGGGGTCTGCAGAGAGGAGAAGCACGGTCAGGACCCAGCACCCTTTGTGCCCTGCTTGCTTTGGGGTACCGGGAAAACTAAGAAGGTTGTTGTGGGGCCTGGTACAACCATGTCATATGGTGCAAAACCTCATGCTCACTCCCACATCAAAAGTCACCAGCCCCTCTTGCACATCAGCTGCTTTGGAGATACCATCTCCAACAGTGCATGGTCCTCACAGGCTGGAGACGCAGCCATCACAATGGGAAAGCAATGGAGGAAAGCAGATAGTATGGGAAGCAAGAAGATGATCTGAATCTGAAATCCCAGCACTGCTTCAAAGTTGGGTTAGTGAGAGCTAGATGTGCAAACTCCTGCTGAGTTTTGAATAGAGACGTGAGGAGCGAGCAAGAGACCCTGGGGGCTGGGAGGACGAGACAGCCCTGCAGCAGGGAGGGACAGAGAACAGGAACTAAGCACTGGAGAGGGGTGAGAGGCCAGGTCTGGGGAGAGATGCTGGGTTAGAGCAGGAGAGGAGCGTACTCCGAAATCAGAGAAAACCCCAGTGTTGAAAACCAGGAGCTGAGTTTGAACAGCTGTGCCATTAAACACTGGGGAGAAGGTGAGAGGGGGCAAGAAGAGGCAGGGAGAAAAGACCTTCCCAGAGAAGATTCACCAATGGGACCCCCTCAGTGATGAACAGAATTTATGAAACTGCTTTTCTACACTTAGCAATTGGTGTTCCTTAAAGGAGTCCAAGCATTCAGCCTCATCTGCCAGCCAAGCTGTGCGTGGCAGAGGAGCTAGTAAAAGCCTGCTGACCTTTGAGGGCTGTTTTCAGCAGCTTCTGAGTCTCAGTGTCGAAGGACTGTATTTTGTACTCTTCTTTGCCTGTTTCCCCCATGACTGGCTTCCTCCAAGGGCAAGAGTCAGGGCAACGGATGGGCTAGTGACAGTCCCTGGGGAAAGAGGACACAGAGCTTAGTTGGACGGAAAAGCAGACCTTCAGCCAGCCATTTGGCAAATCCCATCCAGTGCTAGAGCACAGGCTGTTATCCTCACAGCCCCTCACCCCAAGGAAACTACTCTGTTATTACAGCACCCAGCTCCAGCCCTGGATCTGAACAAAGCCTCACTCCCACATCTTTTTAAGCCTTGTTTCCTACCAGCCTATGATAGGACTTCATCTTCAGAGCCTTTACACTTCTCTGATACGAAAAATGTATTGCAGTCTGTTGATCTGCAGGTTCAAAGCGGACAGCACACCAAGGCAACCCCAAAATACACCGATCTTCCCTCAGAAGGCTTCCCTGTGGCTATATCACAGGGAAGCACATGCAGGAGCACTCTATGCAGCTGCTCCCTTGTGCCTTTGAAACACCATTTCAGCTGGTTTCATACAAAAGCCTGGGGAAAAACCAAAGCTGACACCTGAGCATCCGATGCACACTCACCAGAGCGAGCAGAGCAGCTCTCCTGCGCTGGAGCCAGGCTCCCTCAACTCCCAGTGAGACACAGCAAGCTCCGCAGCCAAATCCCCAACAGCAACAGCTCCTGTCTCATCCCCCTGCAGTCAACTACAGCTCTCTGCAGTACCAACGGTGCTCCTAAATAGTCTCTAGATTAATTTTCTTCTGCTTCGTGATACAGCGAAGACAGCAAGAGGGTACACATGGCGCAGAGAGGAAGGGCTTTCTTTGACATGCACACGAGATGATCTGCTGGATGCAAAATGCCAGGCTGGCCAGAACCACAGCACAAACAGGACAAGGCAATCGGCCAAATAAGTTTTGCCAGCTCATCGAAATTCCTGGGCTGTTACTCACCCCTCTCTGCAAACAGGTCCCTACCCGGATTAAAGGCAAAGAGCCCATCACCCTTTAGAGGCATGGGACACGTTCTGCAGGCAGCCGGACACCTCGCGCACACCACTTGCCACGAACCCCTGGCACAACATGTAATAACTCAGGGCAGACCTTGCCCCATGGGGGTGACAACCTGCTCACACTGTTCTCGCAGCCAAAGCTCTCACCTGCACAGGGTTATCTGCCCTGGGACCTGCACAGAAGTTTCTTTCCCAGATGGATTCACAAACAGCTGGGTGCACTCCGTGCCGTGTCTGGTTGGCAAACTCCTTCCCATCCGACTTCTCCTCCTTCTGCACTGTCTCTCTCCCTCTGTATCTGCGTTCACACCATTCTGCACTGCCAGCGGAGCGGCCCGAACTCATCAGCAGCCCTATGTCCCACCAGCAGCACTGCTGCATGGAAAGAACCTGGCGAGAGCTCAGCGTCGCACACAGTGAAGCAGGAAGCGCCCAAGCCTGTCTGGCAGCATCTCTGCCACCACTGCCCAGCACCTCTCCCGGAGCATCCTTCCCCACGCCTCCGAGGGGATGGGCATGGCTGCTTTGAACTGCTGTGCCAAATAACCCTGCCCAGAGCAAACCACAGTGTGTGAGCATAAAACCAGCCAGGCCTCATCTGCATTAGAGATCCTGCTGCCAGGACCACCTTGCCTGAAGGGCTGGTGGCAGTGGGTGACACCGGGCACAGCATCACCCGTGGGTACCGGTTCCTCCTCTGTAAGTGGTCCCCATTAGGCGAGGTATCCCGGGAACTGACGTGGTTGGGGATAGCACCCTCGATCTGCTGGTGATAGCTGGCCCGTGTGCCAAGGCTCTACCCCGTGGGGGTCATACCTGGTGGGACGTGCCCCAGCTGCTGCAAAGGGAGGGAGAAGAGCAGCGA
>NW_009617590.1:1383-1613 GCF_000690535.1 Cariama cristata | reverse complement strand
GACAACAATTACAACAGGTCCGTAGCTCGAGACATGGGGTGGTTAATTAATACAACAGTCACCGGGGGCAGGGACGCCAGCTAGCCGAGGGACCGGGAGACGTTAGGCCTGTTGCGAACGGCTTCAAGGATGAGACAACCTCCTACTAGTGCACTAAAGGGGGGGGGAACAGCTCGTGGCCTCGCTGTGGCATCTACTGCGAAGGAGCGAAATTCAGACCTAGAAAGCAG
>NW_009617590.1:989-1373 GCF_000690535.1 Cariama cristata | reverse complement strand
GTTTCCTCTTAGTAAATCGTGGCCAACACAGCACCCCCATTGATTTAAGCGACTGCGATTTAATATATATTTTATTATCGTAATTATAATTAATTTCCTTACCTTTATTTTGGCAAAGTAACTACCTAGACTACATCACTTTTAAGAAACATGTCAAACATTTAACAGCAGATAGAGTTCCCAAAGCTAACGTGCACTCACAATATCATCAACCAAACGGTCTGGGAGGAGGAGGGGGGGATGAAGCGACTCTGCAAAACACACTGGCGAGCAAGACAAAATTTCCCAAAATACCTGACATAGACCACGTTTCACTTCTATCTAAAAAAAAAAAAAAAAAGACCAGATTGCTTTAAAGTTCGGGGGGGGGGGGGGGGCGCGGGG
>NW_009617590.1:224-976 GCF_000690535.1 Cariama cristata | reverse complement strand
GTACGGGGGTCTGAGGGTGCAGGAGAAGAATAACCAAACCAACAACAACAACAACAAAACCAACCCAAAACCTAACAACCAAAAACCCAAACCAAAACAGAAAAGCCCCAAACTCAGCACTAAAGCAATATTCCCCAACTGCATTTCTACCCCAGTGTTAGTCTCCTTTATTGCCTTTCTCCTTGTTCATCTTTTTCATTTTCATTCTTCTGTTCTGAAACCAGATTTTGACCTGTCTCTCTGTGAGATTTAAAATCCTAGCTACTTCGTAACGGCGGTCTCGAGTGAGGTACATGTTAAAGAGAAATTCCTTTTCCAGTTCCAGAGTTTGATACTTTGTGTAGGGACAACGCTTTTTCCTCGTTGAACGAGCGTGGATCCAGTTTGCTGCAGGGTTATCTGGAAGAAGGGAGGTATATGGGGAACGGGGGACGGGGGGGAGAGAAAGGTCGTTAAATTAATTTAACGAAGGATGGACTGTTTTCACAACTTTGGAGGAATTATCATAAAAGCCTTAATGCCCCAGTCTGTTTACTGTACAAATGATGTCTTGATGGTAGGTGGTTATGTGGAGTCTTTTATGGGTGCTTGTTGCTGCTTGCGCTGGGGTAGGCGTCTAGACGTTTTTATAGGTTAGTAAAACTATCAGTTTTGCACATTCGAGCCTTACAGGTTTCGGCAATAAATCAAAGGGCCAATTTCTTTCTTTCTGTCTGTCTTTCTTTCTTTCTTTCTTTCTTTCTCTCTTTCTC
>NW_009617590.1:0-209 GCF_000690535.1 Cariama cristata | reverse complement strand
CTCCCCCTCCCCCCCCCCCCTTTTTTTTTTTTTTTTTTAACTTACTTGGGTCAAGTTGCTGCTGTTTCTCCTCCTTCAGATCGCTGCTTGGGCTGGGGTCGTGGCTGCAGGCGGCGGGGTCCTTGGAGCTGCCGGCAGTCGCCTTCTCCCGGGGCTCCTGGAGGAAGGAGCTGCACGTGTATTCGGGCACACCGATCCCCTGGGACTCC
>NW_009617589.1:415-807 GCF_000690535.1 Cariama cristata | reverse complement strand
TGTTCTCTGTGCTGGTGAGGCTGCACCTTCACTGTGTCCAGTTTTTTTGGGCCCCTCACTACAAGAAAGACATTGAGCTGCTACAGCATGTCCAGAGAAGGGCAATGAAGCTGGTGAAGGGCTTGGAGCACAAGTCTGATGGGGAGAGGCTGAGGGAGCTGGGGTTGTTTAGTCTGGAGAAGAGAAGGCTGAGGGGAGACCTGATCGCTCTCTACAATGACCTAAAAGGAGGTTGTAACACGGTGGGGGCCGGTCACTTCTCCCAAGTAACCAGTGATAGGACAAGAGGAAATGACCTCAAGTTGGCCCAGGGGAGGTTTAGATTGGATATTAGGAAGAATTTCTTCACTGAAAGGGTTGTCAAGCATTGGAACAGGTTGCCCGGGGAGGGG
>NW_009617589.1:0-320 GCF_000690535.1 Cariama cristata | reverse complement strand
TGTGTTGTACAGTTGGACTTGATGATCTTTGAGGTCTCTTCCAACCATAATGATTCTATGATTCTATGTTGTTAATTGCCAAGAATGATGTTCAACAATGTGAAATTTGACCTAAAATCAATCCTAAAATTCAGGAGAGAGCCCTCCTGGAGAGCTAAAAAGGGGCTTTACGTGGGGGGAATATTGGCAATTTGATTTTTCTGACTTACCAAAGTGTAACGGCTGTAAGTATTTATTGGTACTGGTTGATACCTTTTCAGGCTGACCTGAAGCATTCCCGTGTTGTTCCATTAAGGCAAAAGAAGTAATCAGAATTTTGT
>NW_009617588.1:785-1039 GCF_000690535.1 Cariama cristata | reverse complement strand
CTCTGCCTTTTCTCTGCCTGTGGCCAGAGAGCTCTGTCCCCCTCGCCTGGGTCTCTCCCTCTCCTGCGATAAACCGCAAACCCCCGCCGCGGAGGATGGGGCCAGGCGGGCAGCTCTGCTCTGTGGTGGCATCGCGGGGGAGCTCAGGAGAGTGGAAATGACTCAGATCTGCAGCTGGAGCCCAAGGGGGAGGCAAGACCTGGCGGTGGCTGCCACGGCTCCCCAGTCCTCGTCCCGTGCCGGGGGGGGGATGG
>NW_009617588.1:387-650 GCF_000690535.1 Cariama cristata | reverse complement strand
TCCTCATGAGGACAAGCTCGAGAGCCTTTCCCATGGTGCGTAGGTCCTTAGCTCTCCTTGGGCCAAGCGTGAACTCAGCCAAGGCTATTCAGCTGCTGGGACGTGCTTTCTTTCCTGTCCAGTTGAGTTGGCATCCCCTTTTATTTCCCAGCTGCCCGCTCTGCAATGGTTCCTGATTCAGCACCACAAAATGCCATTGCAAGGGGGTCTTGCACCGGAGCCGTTGTCCATGAGCGTGTCCGACTGAGCCGCCTTGTTCCTGT
>NW_009617588.1:0-208 GCF_000690535.1 Cariama cristata | reverse complement strand
CTGTTTTAATTAATGAAAAAACTATCCCGGTAGCTCCCAATTTAACTTTTGGGAGCAGGGGCAAATGCTAAGGCCGCGGGTGCAGAGAGGGATAAAGGGCTTGCTGGGGAAATTGCAAATAAGCGGGCAAAAGGGGAATTTTTAGCAGGGACAGCCTCTGAGAAGGAGTTAATGTAAAGATAAGCTGAAGCGAACTGAGCGATCTGTG
>NW_009617587.1:0-9032 GCF_000690535.1 Cariama cristata | reverse complement strand
ATTTCGGTAACAATAGGAAGTGCTGTTATATTGCCATTAGTCACAGTCATGAATTCCCATATTCACCATCTTTCTCAGTACGTATCTATACTACCACAGCACCTCAGAGTCACTAATATATGCCAGGGCTCCAGTTCTAAGCAGTTTAAAAACACAAACAAAAATAACTGTCTTTGTCCCCAGTTTACAGTTCACTCATCATAAGCTGCTTCTTTTACAAGCTTTATCCACTTGGCATAGAACCTCAATCCAGGCATTTCTGATTTCTTATCCTCAGAATATGGTGCCATCAGTTACTTGGTCTCTGATATTCAGTGTCTATGTCTCCTTGGGGTAAGGGGTGATTCTGCAGCCTGGTGCGAGAGGTTATTTTTAAATAATTTGGGTAAGTAGCTCTCCATTAGCACTGCAAAGGATTACTATACAGTTGTAATTCTGTTTGTGAGCAATACAAACACTGTCAGCAAAGTCTTCCTTCATAGATCTATTTGTAGTATTTTCTGCCTTTATTTCTACGGGAGATAGATATCAATGAGGAGTCTATTGTTAATAGAAGTATTTAAACAAACAAAAATTATCTAATGGCAAGGTTTAAATGCAGGAAATTAAATATTTAAACAGCACTGACAGCTGGGGTTCAAATCCAAACTTTCTGCAGTTTGTATCTTTTTCCTCTTATAAGAATCTGTAAAGCCTGGGAACCTCACATGAAACCTACCTTTGGACTGCTGGCCTCTTCTTAGGATTTGCTATCCACAGAAACAAGAGCTACTTTATCAGAAGTTGCTAAATTACTCAAGCCTTAAAAAGTAATTCTGTAAAGCCATCCACTGCTGACCACTCCCTAAATAATTTCTGAAATGCCTCATCTGCTTCTTATCCACATTGTGTGTGGTGCACATTTTAGCATTTGGCTCCATTACACAGATGAGAAGTAAAAGTCAGTATATGTTGTTAGACAAAACACATCAAGCCCAGTTGAATTTGGTGATTTGATCTGCTATTCATTTAAAGCAAAAGTAGCTTCCCCACTTGCTTGCTACTATCTGTATTATTTTCTCACTAAAACTATTTACACTTTTTTTTCTGAGCTCACACTATTTAATGACAATTATGAAAAAAACAGGGATCCATAAGGCAAATAACTTCATTAAAAGCCTTAGATATTGCAGTATCGTATGATATGGCAAGATTTCTAGTGCCATGTATGTAAAAGTCTAGGACATAACTTCTCTTCTAAAAAGTTCTCCATTATAATGGAGGAGATGGTGAATCAGCTACATAGCTGGTCTCATTTCGACTGAGAGACTTATTTCCTTTTTCTTGTCATTAGCATTTCTACAAAGCCATACCTGTGAGTGATACCAGTGAAGCTACCATGCAATTTGGGCACAGGTTCTTTCTCATAAGGAGGCATTCACATAATTTCTACAGCCTGATTAATTTAACAATGTGGCAGAAACTCTATGTGTTGCCAAGTCTGCTTAATACCCCAAGAACTAGACTATTCAGAGGTTGCCCTGCACACAGGACAGACCTTACCCCATGTACCTTCCCACCACAACAAGGCTATGGGGCATCAGAGAGGTTCATTCTACAAAGTCTCCTAAACTGCCCTACCTCTCTGGAACAGGACATGTAGCTTTTCTCTTGGCTACTTGTTCCCAGAACATAAGGGACTCTGCATATTTCAGCATTATTACCATAGGTGTTTGTTCAATATTTCTGGTGACATGATTTATACACATGCACACAGACAACAGTCCTTTCAGAAGGCTAATTTTTTCGGTGCAGCACTCCCAAAGAGCAGGGAGCTTTCTAGATCTCACCAGCAAGCAGTGAGCAGCTTCCCCCTCATGAAGCTACCCTGTTGTTAGTGCAGGTAGCTGTTGGCAGTCTATCTGGTTAATTTTTCTTTCAGGCACAGTTGTATTGATATTAACCTAAAGCAAAGAAAAAAAAAAAAACACCAAACCAAACAACAACAAAAAAAAACATAACCAAAAAAAAAAAAACCAAACACACAAAAAAACCCCAACACCAAAAAAAAAACCGAAATACAAAATATCCACCAAAAAAAAAGTGTGCTGATCACTTCTTATTTTAATTAGATTTTTTTTCTTTCATTTGTACTAGTATTTGGAGTGGTCACTTCTATTTAAATAAAAGACAAATAGCAACCACCTGTTGCATTCATTTGTCAACATATCTGTATGAAGACAGGAGCATTAGCTCTGTTTTCTACGGTATCCTGATGCTCCACCAACCAGAGATAAGGTAAGCAGCCCGTGAGAGGTGTAGTGTGTATCTGGAATACAAAGGAAGTGCAGAGGTGAATTTTAACTGACCACATTACTCATTTTGCCAGTCATTCAGACTAACAGGAACATTTTTACAATATCCCTCAGAAACAGCAGGATCACAAGTCACCGACACACACACAGATGTGGTTTGGAGCAGTTTTAGGCAGAGGTATGAGAGATTCAGAGCAGTGCTGTCCCTTCAAATGAGCTCTCCATCACATCCCCAGCCCTTCGCGCTGCCAAATGCAATTTTCGTGCAGTGTACTATTCAGTGGTGTGCAGCATTAAGACAAATCTCTTGCTAATGTATAGATTTGACATGCTCTGATTTATTCAGACATATTACCCATAAAATGGCTTTAACACAATCAAAGGGCATTATCAGAATTGTCTGTTCCCAGGATGTTTGGCACTCCATAACTCAGATGCATTTAACTCCTCAATAACTCTCGTACATTTGGATAATTTGCTGCAGTAATGTATAACCTTGCCTAGAGGATTCATCCCTTAAGAAATTTAATAAATTAAATCAAAACCTGTATAGCCCACGTTTACTAGTCATCATCCCATTTAAAAGACCAGTCCAGAGTGTCAGCACCGCGTGATCTCACCGCACTTTCTGCGAGGCAGTGATGCTCAGTCAGCCCTTTATGCTAGGTTTCACTGTATCAGAGGTGGAAGTGATGGGTCATCCTATTACCTCCCACCATTTCCAGGCCACTCCATGCCAGAGGTAGCAGAGATCACTTTAGGGTCACAACTCAAGATAAAATGTGCTTTCCAGCCCTCTCCACACTGGTCAGAGCAGGAAGACAGCAGCAGGTAGGGAAACCAATTAAATACCTGCTCACCTCTACACAGAAGTCAGGGCCAAAAGACAGGAATAGAACAAGAAGGGGAAAAAATAACTGTCAGTGCTACGTTCTCTGTGAATACAGGATTTCAACTTGAAAAGCAGTTTCTTTAGCACCTCTCTCAACTCCTGAGCTAGTAGCAGGGCGTCAGTCCGGTTTCTGTCTGCACAGATAGATTTCAATTCCAGATAAGCGTCACCTGCTGATCTCTGGCATGGGGCACTACACGGTGAGGCATCCCATCTTTCTGAACAGTGCTTCATATCCACTTCTTTAATCAAAAAACTGCTCTGGAGTGGTCTGCAGAGACATCGAGGACTGCATGAGCTGAGTCATCTGCCATACGGAAAATTTGGTGGGTCCTGGTACCCGCAAAGGCCCAAAGTGCACCATCAGAGTGTTATCACCCACCAAAAGTCTTCCCATGACTATCAACATCCAGTTTGCTCCTTCTCAATTCAAGTTCCTGCCTGCTATTAAAACAAATAAATAAAAATAGAAACCCTCAGCATGAGCCCCTCTGCTCACAGGAGTCAGGGCTGCTCTGAGCCGGGCCGCAGCTGCCCATTTTTGAGGCTCCTCGGCAGCTTCTGTCTTTAGAGGGATCACTGTGTCCCTGACACCTTGCACAGCAATGCTAAGCTCCTTCTGAATTTCACTCAATCATCAGCCTAAAGGTTTTAAACTAGAAAAGAACATAACCCTATAGAGAGAGCCACAAATTCAGGTCTCATCAGTGCTTTAATTACACTGGGTTATTTGACTTGTTTGTAGCTCTCCCAGTATGAGATAATTACACTAATAGGAAACACTTATGGCTGGAAACACCATCAACAGGAGCAGAATCTATAAAGTCAAAATCCACCCAGAGTACACTATTTTATTTCCATTCTCCACTACACACTTCTGCAAGAAAACTGTAATACAGACAGTATGAGACTTGTCTCTCTGAGACTTTACCAGGCCAGTGCTGAGCCAGGCTGTTCCCATCATCTCTGGGGACAGGCTTCATCCGATCAGTGCCAGACTGGGCGGTGAGCTAAGCGGGACTGTCATTGCTGGCCAAGGTGTCATGCAGAGCCCTTGGCGCCTGCTCCACCTCTTGCAGAAAGCCAACAACTGAAGCAGGGCCATGCTGCTGCGAGGAACTGAGTACCGACGTTGAGAACTGGTAAAAAATTTACACAATCTCTGCAGAACCATAGAAATGTTATAAACTCCACCCTCTCATAGCAAAACTACCGGGAAAGGTACCCACATATCCAAAGACAGGGTTAAATGGATGCTGTTCCACATGTCTAACCCCTACCTTAGACAACTCACACCTTTTCCAAAAATACGGGGCTAGAAAAATCAGTCTATTGTAGACAGCCATATTTGTTTCATGAATCACTTGCTCATTTATTACGAAGTAGAAATAATAGATTCTTATAAAAGAATTTCCTTTAAGATGCTTTTGTTAACCTATTAAGCTTCTGAAGAGCTCTGCCAAAGCTGGCAGCGTCCATTGATCACCAAGACAGCTCCTTTTTTAGTATTCCCTGAAGTATTCAGCTCTTTTCTATGGTGATTTCTGTTTTAAAGATGTAAGTGATGATGCTTTTAGGGTCAGCAGGCACACCAATAACTCATTTACCAGTATACTTCAGTCATTCTTCTGCATCTTATCTCGGGCCAGAAAGACCTGGATTTTTGTTTTCTTTAGCTATTAAAGATTATACATGTAAACAGCATCAAAGCTAAGAGCAGAAATCACTGAGCACGGGGCCATGGTTGCAATGAATTCTCAGAATATCAGAGGAGGTAAAATGTTCCTTTGTCATAAATTTTGGCAAGTTTTCTTACAGCAAAACTTTACGTTTCTGTTCAGCAGCTCCTTACAGGAGAAGAATCCCAAGCTATCTCACATACCAGTCAGATGAGATTTCTCAAGATAGCTTGAATACTCAGGATCTGCTACAAGATCTCACATAATACAACAAATTAGGGTAAGAAATGCAGAATAGAACTATATCAATGGAAACGTAGTTAAGTAGAATATAATTAAGCAGATTAGAATTTAGCAAGAGTACTCATATTAGCATATTAATATCAGGGTTTAAAGAAAAGCTTGGTTAATACCACCAAAGAATATCACAAAAGCTGTAATAACTACCCACTGTCTGGGTCTCAGGTTTTGATGTCTTTCAGAAGAAAGAGCTCTACCCACAGTGCACGCTACCATGATGTCATGGCCCTTGCTGCTTCCCCCAAGCCTTCAGGTCAGTCAAGTCCACAGCCGGTGCGCCAGCTCCACACCAACTCCTCAAGACCAACCCATGAGCTCCATCGTCCTTCAGCTTTCTCAAAGCCTCATTTTTTATTCAGAGCCTGCAGCCAGGATGATACCAGATCTCCGCAAGAAGACTAACTCATTTTCCTTCTGGGTGTCAGACAGTACACTAAAACAATTGTGTCATTCAGGGAGAGGTAACATGTGCATCAATTACTATGATAGACAATGAGAGATTGACCTCATACGTGCATTAATACAGTACCTATTCATTTCTAAAAAATGGTAGTTTAGATTCATTGCTCCTGCAGCATATTCCATTTTCAAATGTAATTCATTCCACAGTTTTAAGTACAAGAGCTAAAGCCATTCAAAAATCAAATCTGAAAAACTTATTTTTGATTCTATGGCAACAAGCTGTTCTCTTCATAGTAAACACCTCGGGAGAAAATTACTTACCTTCCTTTTTTTTTGCGAGACTTCAGTGCAGAGAATTGCTTTACGACTTGAATTTTGCATGACAAGTTTCAGATCCATTTGAATTCATAAGGCTAAACAAACAACTCCTGAAAACAGTGATTTAAAGTTTAAACACCAGCCTTATGAAAGAGATGATGTGGTTAGATTAGTTCTCCAGAACACTGTAGGACATAATACATTCAGTTTAAAATGTCTTAAATTCTGGCATGTGGACAAATATCTGCATTTCTGGAAGGTGATAAAGTTGGTTTGTTCTGTCTCAAACATGCTGAGAATTTAGTTTCTTATTACTTGAAACCGTAATTTTAAATTTGTGGCAAAACACCAATAGTTGTAATAACTAATTGGTAGCAATAAATTTCTCAGCAGGTGCATGACTATTTCAGTACCTGTCTCCAACTTCCCATCACATCTTCCTCTCTACACGCCAGCTCCCTGGAAGACAGCTTCACGTGGTGCCCAGGAGTAACAGTGCTCTGTGTCTAGTCCCTACACACTGGATGGCAACAGCACACATAACATTTCTGCAGAAAAATAAAATATAAAATAAAATAAAAATAAAATGAAAATATTGTTTAACATACCAAAATTAAAATCTAGATAGCTATTTGTTATGAAAAATATCCAACATTAATTAATACACACATGCTCAGTGCTCTCCAGGTCTGCCATACAAGCACTGGAGACATGAACAGAGATCCTGCGAGACGCCAGCACAGCACTAAAGTTTCTGCCCCACAGAACTTCTCTGTGTTTGGTAATTCAAGACGCTTTTCTCTTTCAGGGCCTACAGTAGAAGAGTATCCTTATTCCTTACAGCAAAACATACACCACATGCAAAATGCTGCAAGTTTATTTGCTATTAACCAGTTGTTGTATGAAGTATGAGATTTAAGCACCATTTCTTCTACAGGAAGCACGAAAAGCAAAGCATTGCTCGAGTGGCAAAAAGGAATTTCTCTTGTTTCCTTGAGCTTTCAGTGCTGTACCCAGGAGGATGAAATGGGAGCAAACCCCTGAGCCAGCCAGGATGACAAAATGATAGCATCGGACCTCCAGTGTCACTGAGCACAACTGCGTTTACGGTGGGCTGAATATTATTCACTTTTCCTCTCTAAAAATTGAAGCGTCCTTTGTAAAAAGAATGTGGAGACTGTGTGATTTAGGGAACGTGAGCTTGATTCTGGTGTTCGCTTATTAGAGGCAACTAAAAAAAAGACAAAAAGATGCTACAGCAGAACTTTGAGAAGACATCCATAACACTGATTCACAAATCCCTAGATTCAAAATGCAAAGCACGTTGGCCAACAACATACAACAAACAAGAGACCAGCAATGGGAAAGAGATACCATTCAGACCTTGGCTTGTAGACTGAGTCAACACAATCTGCATTTGTTTTGTGGCTAGAGGTATAAATTAGCACAAAGTAAATGAGTACAACATAAACTAAGGGGTAGATTTGCAGCATGTCAGCTGCTCATTGCAATAGCTGTCCTGAGCCCTGCGAGTGCACAGTCAAGCAGTTATCAGTAACAGTCACCACTGCACATCCATACCCTATTTACCTGCACTTTGTTCTCAGAGCCTAGCACAGTGTCTGCAGCAATCGCATTAAAAGGAGGTATACTTTGTGTTTCAACAGACTGCATTCATAGTTCATGCTCTTGGCAAAGCAAGTGAGTTTTGGAATCAGATCAAAAATCTTAGCTGAGCTCAATAATCAATAAAGTGTCAATCTCAGCCTTTTGCTCCTGGGGATAATACTTATTTTTTTAAATATTCTTGTTAATGGGTGGATTTGATTATACTAGCATTGCACTTATTGTACTTTATGAGGTTTATCCACTAGTTCTGTGGACTTACTTCCACATATATTTGGGTAAATAATGCTGAAATCTAAGCAAGATCACAAGATGTGTTCTGATGAACAATCGTCATTCTTCTCAAACGTAAATTACACAGAGAGTGCTCGACACAAGAAACTCATTGCAATGCTCATTGTTATTTTTAAATTAATTTTGACAAGATCCATTATTGGTAAGCACCATTAATTTGTTCTATTCTCCTGACTGTTTTTATGGGACATAGAAATTATATGTCATTAAAAAATGCTCATTTTAAAGTATTATTAAAACTTAATACAATGGCAATAAAATTATCCATACTATACAATATGTTCATTGCTATGAAAAACTGGTAAATTGCTAAATACATAATGGGCTTAGTGAGAAGGAAAGGAAATTTGTATTGCAGAGGAGTAAGTCTACTTTACATGTTATCTTATTTCACTACTTCCCCTAGAAAACAGAAATGAGGGGTACAATAAATTAAAATTACATATTTTTGCAGGTACACAGAAGTTAACATCATATTGGAAATTTCTACTTAGTGTTAATATTTTCTCTAGAAATTTCATAAGCAGACAATGATCTTGTGATGAGGCAGCAACGATATATCTGTGGGGATATCTGGACTATTTTCATGTACCTTTCTTAGAATAAGCCAAACTGGGAATTCTCCTTGATGCAGACAATGAATCAGACCTGCATCAGTATATGCACATTTGCACCACACCAGCAGCAGCCCCTTTGTTCTAACAGAAATCTCAGAACCAGGCGCAGTGCAATCACCTCCCTAAGTTAAGGGAATGAAATTGCATGCTGACAAAGTATTCAGAGGTGAACAATTCTACTAAATACAAGCAGTGCCAGGGGAATGCTTTCAAGACATGAGCATATTCAAGAACTACTACAGAACTTACTCCAGATACCTGTGGGAGATGCTGTTCAAAGAATAAGCAAGGATCATGTATCAGAAAATGTGCATTATTCATATAATTTAATGTTAAACTTAGTAGGGGTGGAATGTATTGGGTTTGTGTGGCAAGGTTTTGGTAGTACGGGGGGGTTCTACCTGGGAGGGGTGACTTCTGTGAGAAGCTGCCAGAAGCTTCCCTTGTGTCCGACAGCCAACACCAGCCGGCTTCAAGACGGACCCGCCGCTGGCCAAGCCCAAGTCCATCAGCAACGGGGGTAGCACCTCTCAGAGAACAGAGTTAAGAAGTAAAAAAAGTTGCTGTGCAACGGCAACTGTAGCCAGAGAGAGGAGTGAGAATATGTGAG
>NW_009617586.1:0-16885 GCF_000690535.1 Cariama cristata | reverse complement strand
GCCCTGTTTTAGCCAAACCAGGACAGAAATACAACCAATTGGTTTTGGGTGCATCTAAAGTGTAAGAAAAAAATTCATTTAGATACAGCTGACAGCCTGTTGGAATGAAAAAAAATTGACAAGTGAAACTATTTCTAGCTAAAAAAGTTAAAACGTGCAGGAAAGTCATAACAGATACTCAAGGTTTCAGTAGTGTCAGATCTTCCTTTCACACTGAAGGGAAATTTGTGCAAGGTTACAGCGGGTGTGTTTGTGCTAACACGCCCCTGGCATGACCTGACCCACTATCCCAAAGTGCCTCAGCAAACGGGCTCCAGGAACACACGTGGCCAAGTGGCCACGGGGTCTGCCACAGAACGGGGTGCTGGAGAGAGGGGGTCTCCAGCCTTACCGCATAAACTCAGATTAGCAGTAGCACAGACAAGGCTATTTCAAACCACCTACACAGTGACCTCTGCATCCCAGCCCAAGACCGCTTAGTGCCACAGAACCTCACAAATGATTCATCACACTGAGCAATGATTAATCAACAGTGATATGGCTGACTACAAAAATCAGTAAAGAGTCTTTTGACCAAGATTTTGTCCTGCAGTCTCCTGGGAGATGTGTCCGAGTGGTTCTACCTATGCTGGCCAAATGGATTATGGGACTGATAGACAAACATTAGCTTGTGAGAAGAGAGTCTTCAAGAGGAACAAAAGGAAGCCACACTTAGAAGTGTTCTTAACTGTTGGTCAAATACACAACGATCAGTACAAAAAAATGCATTTGCGAGAAGAGATTGCCCTGAAGGTCAGCCAGATGCCAAAGAAGAACAAGTTATACAAGTGTCAAAACCAAAAAAATGACATTTTAAAGCCTCACCACCACCAAGAAAAGGGGAAATTACCCTCTTCTACAATACAGAGATGCTCTCCAAGTCCTTCACCTTCCCAGTACCAAGGTATTATACATATTGACAGGGCAAGTGTATTCCTGCCCCCCCCTCCAGTTCAATCTCCTGTAGACTGACAATAGCTGTATCGCTGCTGTTTCCTATACAATCCAGAGAACATGGCCAGAGGGCAGGATCTTTTGTAACAGCTACTCCTGTTTCTCTTCTGCGGGTTTCAACATCCTCTTCTAGCAAGTGACCTTGAAATCACTTGAAATCAGTTACACAACACAGGCCTCAGGAATCCAAAACAGGGACATCCAAACACTGAATAACTGCATGAAGCAAAATACCTCTAAAAAACCCAAACTCTCCCGCACATGTCAAGGCTTCCAGCCCAGTGTCTGCTGGGTCCTGAGTGGTTCCCATGTGCTCCAACAAGAGGCAACTTCTGTTAGATGATCTAGTTTCATACCTTAATATCCTAGAGGGAATGTTATCCTCTCAGTCTCGGGGCAGCATACCAACTCCCAGGGCAGCAGTTCTGGCTTTCTCCCCACACCAGTGACCTAAGAGTTGATTTGTCAAGCTTCTCGCTAATACCCAGCAAACAGGCAGACTGGTTTGGATTCTCCCTATCAGCATATAGATCCTTTAGCAAAGTAAATATACAGAACTTGTGTGCTAAATGCTGCTGTCCATGAAATCATGCAGAAACGTACCAAGCTATTTTGGAACAATGTTTGTCAGGAAAACATTCATCTTCTACGTGATGAGTGATGCTCTGAAGTGGCTGCACGGCCATCACGTCTTTGGGGTTTGGTTGGTTGGTTGTTCGTTCTTTTATTTTTTTTATACTGGTAGGGCTTCCTTAGTGACAGCATCATGGGGACCTGCTGTTTCAGATCTGAGCAAGAGCACAGGAAAGGAAAAAAACTGTGGACTGACTGCTGTATGATGCCAAGATGAACTTGAGAGGGATCTTCAAGAGTGTAAAAGCTCAGCGATTGGGGAAAATTATACTGTGTTGAACACGAAGGAACTGTTACGCACCTGATGTAGACAGAAACTATTACAGTCAATGTTAAATGAATGTTACAAGGATAAGACTCCATCCTTGCACTAAGAGCTAAAACACTTCACACTTTCATGATCAAACATAGAGTTTAAATCTATGTTAATTAATGAGATTTCTCAAGATCATGTTACAGCCATGTGCAGTTTGCCAGGATAAAGGAAGAAAATGCACATCTATGTTCAGATGAACAGGAAATGAGGCGGAGATACAGCATCAGGTTTTGAGCTAAAGATGTCCAGATCATCATCCCTTTGAAAACAGATGATGAGAAGCAAGGTAAAAGCGATGAGGAGTCTTAAGTAGGAGTTGGATGCATTTGGACTAGCTTTTGAGCAGCTCTAATGATATATAAATCTCTCTCCAGATTCAGGTGTTTTCAGATTATGGCCTTTTAGGAAAAAAGTAATAATTTCATCTTGCACTCCTTCCTACTACTTAGTCTGTGCTGAAGGGAAGCACAAAGTCTGCATAGGTATTCACCAGACACGATAATCCATTTGCTTCGTAATCACTAGAACAGATACCAGCTTCTTGCTAACCATAGTAGTGCAAAATAAAATATACATGAACTATTGGGAGAGGGGAGGGATCATATGGATATCTGGGATACAGAAGTGCACTGAAGTCAGGGAAAAGGGAACTTCATTTAAGGAGGTGCAGAGCATCTCCAGAGTAGCAGGAAAAAGTCTTCGGGGTCTGAGGAAAAAAAAAAACAAAACCACCAACTGAAAAAACAAAACCAACACTTTTGCTGGAAAGAAGAAAAAGATTTGCCAGTGAGAAGTCCACTGGACCACAGTACCCGGGCTACAAACATTGACCCAGTGTTATCCCTCCCTGGACTACAGCCAATAATTTGCCTCATTTCTTCAGATTTTGTTGAAAGAAACAATTCAGAGAGCAGCAGCTGTCTATTACAATACAGGCACAACTGAGTGACACAGTAAACCTACTAAAACCAGGACACACACTGCAGCTGCACAGTGCTAACTCAGGAAACTACCAACCTGCCTGCCTGCCTTCCTGTCTGAGAAGAAACAACATCTTGTTCGACCTATTCTGCTATAGCATTCTCCTCTGCTTACCAGAGAGGAGAAACTTGGTGGTGGAGCAGTTCAAGTCACAAACAGCACAATGCATTGGCCTTTACAAATAGCTATGGAAGCAATGCCTTATCCAGGAACCATCACTAGCTGGTTGGACACATTTGCCATAGCCCACTGTGGAAAGAGGTAGACACACTGAAATAGGAAGGCAAGGAAGCAGACATCTCAGGTGACTAATGCCTTAAAGAGCAAAACACAGCAATTAAGTGTCACATCACACACTTACTGCTCAGTGAATCACCCCCAAAAATCAAAAAAGGCTGGCTTACAAAGTAATGCCTAATTGGAAGGACAATCTGTCATTGTCAGAAGCTGCTGTGAGAATTTATACAAATTGGCCATAATTCAGGGTCTAACTTAGGCAGGTCACTGTGCTTAGCAGTTTAAAAAAAATCCATGCTGGTTGAGATGTAACAATTGGTGATGGTTCTAAATTTTCTCACCTGTTTTAGTCCCTGCTCAAGGGCTTATTATTTGTCTTCTTCACCTACACATTCAGTAGAAGAGAGAAGGGTCTTTTAGTCACTACAGGAATACAAGATAACAGCAATGCCTCCAGCTATGTTGTGTCTCCTTGTGCTATGCTGCAGTGCCATTGAACTACAGCTTGCTTTAGAGCTCATCCATTCCAACACTAGACTGCACTGACCAGATTAAGCTTGAGACACAACTCATCCTTCAAGGAAATAAGGCTCCATGTTGCAGCTGGAGAAGGTGATTAAAGAAAATAGAGACTATCCTGTGCAGACCCTTCAAATTACTGTAAACCTTCTCTCCAATCCACACATGGTGCCAGCACCATCTGCTCCTAAACCATTCTTGCCCAGCAAATGGAGTCTTAGCAGTGGCAATGCAAAGCTATCAACAAGACTCGTATGATCCCCACAAGACACTAGGCAGGTCAGATGTGCAGATGTTGCCAGCAGTTATCCAGAACTCCAAATGAATAAGCAGTTCTTTCATCCACTTCCAGCAGCTACAGCAAACAGCTCTCACCAAAGATTTTCTACTTGCTTGAGGGGAAACGTCCCACACCATAATCAAGAGAAACGTCAGCTCTTTGTTCAGCCTCACTATTGCTCACTCTCAACCTGCTTAATACCAGGAGAGGGTGGTGGCAGGGCACAGGGACTGAACACACGAACAAATACAGCTGTGAGGAATCATCCCAGCTGACAGTGAGATCATTACTTTCAGACTTTTGTTGCCAAATGCTTCTTAGTAGTAAGATGATGGGATATTTATAGCGTATCTTGACAGCATGGTTTCAAACCATCAAGTCACACCGAAGCATCATGTCTTGGGTCAACACTAGATCCTCTGCAAGTGCTGAAAATGTTAACCCAGTAGCTTCTGTCAGTCACAACAAACTTACCCTCGAAACACGGCAAAAGAGACACAAGGCAAGCTGCCTTCTCTAAACTACATGGCACAGACTATGGCTGCAGTCAGACCATCCACATCCAAAGATGATTTGTCTGCACTACTCAAGAGGCAAGTTCTACAGACCTAACAATCCTGCCAGAGAGAGTAGATTCTGTTTTGTTGGGGAGTATCCATTTCTTAACTACTGCTCAAATTACTATCACGACAATTCATATCATATGCGACATGGACTGAACACCAAAGAATAACTATTTTAAAACATTTTCCCCCTTGCACATTGATTCTCTCTCAATCTCTAAGGTACTGCCAACCAGAAATATAATTTCAGACAGTATCTGAAAACTGTGTCATTATCTACGTCACAGCAGCGCCAAAGGAGATTTCGAGCACTGGGCATACATGCTACATGCTGCAAAGCCCTACCCCATATCATCTGTAGTTATCCAAGAACACAGTGGGTAGCAGGCCACTGCAAGAACCTCTTCTCTGGCACTCCTGCAGATGCCGCACTTAGAGCTCCTCTCCAATCTCCTTGACAACTCCGCACAGGCGTCTGATCAGCTGCACCATCACTGCTGCTTCAGAGGGATTCCAGCTGCCAGAAACGGCTCTGCTCTCCCTGCAGCAAGTGCTCTTCTGGTTCCAGACTTCACATCGAAAGTGGAGCCTGTGAACCAGCACCAAATATTTTAGTTAAGATTCTGTTTTTCTTTATTTAAAACCAGTCTGTGATGATACTAGAATAACGACAACTTGGAGCTCCAGATGGGGACATTCCAGTCTATAATTACAATTAAGTATATAGAAACCCCCAAAAATGTATTCTGTTGTGCATCTGTGCCGTAGGCACTGTGAGATACACACTGTAGTTGATCTAGACAGCCAATCTGCACGTCTTATGTAGCAAGACAGCAGCAGCCTTTCTGAGACCTGGATGGGCTGTGAACACATTGAACTTGTCACTCTAAACAAACCCACAGAACTAACGTGATCCTTGCTAGACGTTAGTCTGCTTGTACATTATGCTGCTTTCACACACCATTTTATGTCTTATCACACCCCCCACCCCACCCCCCCCATTTACCAATGTGTACTGCAAGCTGTTTGGGCCACACTGTGGTGCCTACCTAGCAAAAGAGGGCTCAGAGGTTCTGTCGCAAAAGCATCACTGCATCAGCAGTGAAATATTGAATCCTTTAAGACATCACAGCATTAGAGATGAGAGCATGCATGATATATCATGATTTAAGCAGTCTCTTTATACACTAAATGTGCTAAATGCAACAGGAAGGAATAATTAAATAAAGCTACTTAAAGATCTAACATCTTTAACACAATGCATGTTGATGCTGAAAAAGCACAAATGAAAATAATTTTGAAGAGGTGTATGGAAAGCAATTCTAGCTGTCAGGACCTGAACTTCAGTATTCAGAGTTTCTTCTCCTGCAGCTAAATGTGACAGTAAAACACCAAGGAGCTGTTTTCAATTAGACCACAGATACAAGCCTCCCAACATTGTTGGCACAAAAGAATGTCGGGACAATTGTGAAGTAAGTGATGCATTTTGATTTTAGTCATACTGGATGTTTGGCTCCGGCATGTAACTGTGGGCCAGATCTTCAACTACTGTAAACGAGCAAAACTTCAGCAGCTGCAAAGCAGTTTTGCCAGCATGCACATAGCCAGTGTAGTCAAGGCTGATCTGCTGGTGGATTATTCAGGGGCAAGAGTGAGGACCCCTGCCAAATCCAGCGACTATTATCAAGACTGCTCCAGCAGGGTCAGGTGTGTGAGAAAGACATCTCACACAGGGACCGTGGATGTTTGCTTTTCATAGGCAGGATGAGAGCGTAAAGATGATGGAGAAGGAATACTTCTGCTGCTTACTCCATGTGAAGTAACTTCTGACTCTAAATAAATCTGTAACATTTGTAGCCTGAAGTAAATTTGCCACTCAGCTTGTTGGCACCCCTGACACTCAAACCATACTGAGAAGAAACACAAGTATAGACCACTAATTTCTTACTTTACCTTACCTGAAAAATACAGAACTCCAGACCACCTAAATACAAAGAACACTGAATCACTGCTAAAACTAGAAGAGAGAGTCACAGAGCTGCTTAGAAGTACAGGTAGCAGGCCAGGACCACAGATGACCAAGTTTTCACTTGTGGACACAGGCAGGTGGCAGCTCACGATTCCTCTAACAGATCTACTACAGAGTCTGGGCAATGCTCAAGATAAGAAATGCCTGTATACCACATGTGCACCCACAGAGCAACCACCTCCCACCCCAAACTAACATTGCATGTAGCACAAGCACCCTAGACTGAACAGTACTACTCAACCAGTGCAGTGAGAAACATATACCACTGCTGTCCATGCATGCATTTTTCCAAGAGATCAGGCTTTCAGCTGCTCATACATGTGTCAACACATGCCGTGGGCAGCACCAAGAAGTGAGGTCAAGCAGAAAGAAGCACTGATTCACATTGTGCACGTGGGGCTCAAGAGCAGTTTTGTCTTAAGCATGGAGTACAACTGACACACGCAATGAGCGCTGATGCTACTGCAAGCTTCCAAATGCCTGATCTTTGTTCTGTCTTTTCAAAACCGTAACATATTTTTAGGTAACAGTAGTAAACCTCTCAAAGGCTGCAAACATAAAGCTGATATCCTGTATGCAGTAAGCTTAAATGTCAAGTTACATAGATACATTTTCCACATATACATATAGTTTTTTAGCTTCTAACTAAACCCAGACTTTAAACTACCAGTGTTGTGTTTTGCAGAGCTTTTGTTTCACTGAAAAAGCAGAATCATAGAAAAAGAAGATAGTAAAGTGATAGAGGTTTGATTTGGTTCAAGGTGTAAAACCTGCAAGCGGAACATTCCCCATTTCAGGATCTGCATCCTTTACCATTCCCTCGGCACCAGGCTGTGCAGAAAGACCCCTCACTTGCAGCAGAAACCATAAATTGCTCTTAGTAGCACTAAGAGCTGAACGTGAAGCGCATTGTAAATGCGGCAAGAGGAGCAAACAATTGACAGAAGTGCTGTCATGAAGTTTCTCATTTACACCACTACTGCAGCAACTCAAATTATACATCAAATACAGAAGACCATGTAAGAGTCCCGGGGGGTTATTTCAGATCTGTAGCTTTAGGAACCAGCCCAAGCAAACAGCGTATACGATAAAGTATGTGAAAATGGCAGATGCCAATTACAAGTGTGAAGGGCAGAGTGCACTACTAAAATTAACAGGAACAAGACTCTCTACTACTTCCAAAGCTAAAACTATCCCATCTGAGCTAATAATTAATTGGCAACAAATAACATTAACTATGCAATCTCTCTTTTAGCTCTGTTTCCTGTACAACTATGCATTTTGGACTTGCTCACCCAAATCAAATTCTCATTTCCATACATCAGAGAAGGCTGACAACAATTTACATCAGAGTAAGTTGTCACTCATGAGCTATGTGGCAGAATTACCTCCCCTTCTGGATTTTTCTCTCATTATAGCATTTTAGTTTAAAAAAAAGCAAAACCTTTCAGCTTTAAAACTACAACTACTACACAAAGAAAACAAAAAGTATGTTTATACTTGGGGATTTTATTGGCTGTAAAATAAAAATCAGGAGACATATGCAACCTCAAACCTGCTGATCTAATTGAAGAGAGGACAAGATCAGGCCCAGAGAGGCATGGACAACCCATTTGAGGGAACAGCTCCATTTAAAAGATGACAAAAAAAAGAGATAAAATGGAAAGCAGAAACATGACAAGATAACAAAGCATAACAAATGTCAAGGTTCTTTTCAAGTATAAGGGATAAATATGTCAGGCACTGGTTACAATTTGAAGAACATAACATTTTTGAGCCTTTAACGCAAGTGCAGATTAGGAACAAAGCAGGTTAAAATGACTTGTGTGAATTTGGACAGATGTGGAAAGATCATCCTTTGTTTAAGTCTTTTTAGAAGGGAGGACTCTTAACAAGAAGAAAAAAGAACTCGAAACTCCTGAATGAGCAGAAGAGACTTGGTAAGCTGATTTCCTTTTTACTTCCTCAGATGCACAGGACTGGCAAAGAGATCAAGAAGGGGAATGTGGTCCTCCTTCCAAGGACGCGGAAGATACGTCAAATCTACTGCCTGCAAATGCCAGAATGCAAGCTGCAGAAATATTAGCAAGCAGCAGGGTGTAAATCCATAGACAATTATCCAGAGACACACAGTAACAAAGGTGTTAACAGTAAAAGCACCAGCTCATCTGTCAAGCACAGCCTCGTGCTGTCTAGAAGATGAGCTGCACATACATGCACTCTGTACAAGTCAAAGGAAGATAAATTATGTTCCTGAAGGCAGGGCCCACAAAAGGCATGGGAAACACTGCATGTTTGAACAAGGCCAGGAAGCAATGAATTGTTTGCTTTGTTTAGCTATGACAACCCTATTTCTCAGACCTTCATATCTGAACGAAGCATGAGCACTGCTTTCTATAGTGGGGTCCAAACATCCAAGGTTCTGGGAAAAAAAACAAAACAAAACAAAGCTTTTCCTAACAAACACTACTTACCTCATGACATGACCTGAACAGACCATAGGAAATACGACTCTCCCCATTATACAAGATGAGGAATCAAGCACAAGAGTATCAGGCTGAAGGGTGCATAGAGACCCGTAAAATAAGGTGGTGACTTGAGGTCACCCATACAACCTCTGCTTTCCTACCATTAACCACAGTATGAGATCTCAGCACTCCAAAGGTTCACACAAAGCATTTGAGTGGAAAAGATGAAAGCAGCTGAATATCAGGTTCCCAGTGCTGTCAGATTTATGTTGAAGCAGATTAACAGCAATGCCACGTGCTGAGGAGCACAACAGCTTCACTGTACGCCCACTCTCCCTGCAAAACTTCCAGCAACTGACAGCTAGCACCTGACAGCTCTGTGAAATCTGCACTGCCTCCACACAAATGGAAGGTTCCATCTGAACATATCAAATGTGATAACAAAGCCTGCATTCAACTCAGCTTGCACGGACTTCCACTAGATTGAAGCATTACTTTATAATGCCAGTCTTCATAATAAAGCAGATCCTGCTGTGAACACATGATTTCCACAGGGCACTAAAGTGGGACTAAGGGGCCTATATTCAGCTCCCTACTCCACTACGCAGTCCTTCGGGTCACCCTGGACAAGTAACTCGATCTTCATAAGAAAGAGGACTAATAACTGTGCTAAGGTAATGGGAATTTGAGTTTGCTGAACAACTAAAGGATGACATTTACAATCCCAGCCCTGAAATCCCAGGGAATTTTAAGTCCTGTTATGTTGAAAAACTGAAAGCAAATAAAACTAAACCACTTGAAAAATAAACCCATCAAACCTTGGCCTTTAGGCATTCTGCTAACAAGCTTACAAAGGATTTGTCTAGAGGCAGCCCTCCTATATTAGCAGCCAATCTACTGACAGGCATCTGGTGTTCAGTTTATCCTGCTAATAAAGACAACAGGAATGTGGAGAGGTATGCGTAGAGCAAAGATTGCCAGCATCTTCATAACAAGTACTGGTGTCTTATTCTAATACAGGATGCACTGAGAGAGCAAAGAACATGGCCAGAAAAGTTCCACTGCCACAAACATCAGCCCCAGACTGGCTAGGGCACTTCTATAGCATTTTACTGGCTTAGCTGTTAACAGACATGGCAAATCTTGGTAAGACTGGGGAAAAAAAGGGGAAGGGGGAGGCAGAATTTGAGAAGGAGCCCAAGTGTCAAAAAAAAGTGTTCGTTTTGATGAGCGGAGAGCATGAAAGTGAACGGCAATCACTCCCAGCTAAGGAACTGCTGCTACCTTTGTGGCCCATTATTCACACTTAGGACCAAACAAAGAATCTCTCCTCCAGTTTCAACTATCGAAATGGAAAACTGGAGGCCATTTTGGATAAAGCAAATCTTACGGCACTTATTTCCCAGGAATCCAGAAGAGGCAACATTGTCATGAGGAACGCAATGTATTACATCAGGCTCTCCCTTCTGTTCATGGGAATGATGTCAGCTACCTGAAATGGCTATAGCTTTCCATCTTCATTCTTGATCTCTAATAGACTAAAGAAAACTGGTGTCCTTGTTCATCAGGGAAGAGAGATAATGGAGAAAGCAGCAGACTAAAATTGGCAAACAATAAGTCTCAGGGATCTCTACAGTAGACTGAAATGACCAACAGACTACAAAATAAAGCCTTGGCAAGAGTCTATAAGCAAACATCTCGGATAAACACCCAAATGCTCAGAGCTGCCCTTGAAATGCAAACAGCAAACCTTTCAGAAGGATATTTGACTCACACCTTGAACGTCAGTGGTAAAGTCCAGAATATCACAACTGTCTTTCAAGTCCACCTGAGGAAGCTGCCGTGGTCACATTAGCTTTCTGCATCACCAGCAAAAGAAATTCAATCACAGCCCTCAAGCCCCTTGTGGAAATCACAAAATTTGGAGAGAAATCTCCCAACATTTCAATCATGGAGTGAACAGGGAAGAACAACACAGAAGAATTTTTCTAAAGATTTCTAGCTTCTAACCAAATCAAAAAGCTTGGTATGATTTAGAATCAAGTTCTAGATACATACATCCTACAATACTGATTGGGATCATATATTGAGAGATTCTAAACTGAATGGCATTTGATGAAAAGGCAAAGATGTTGTCTGGCCACAAACTGACCCTGCCTACCTGAATGTCAATTTTTTCCTTCCTTGTGAAAGTGTAATTACAGAAAGTTGGGATTTGTTGCGTTCCCTCCCCGCCCCATGACTAAACTGCCTCTCAGAATACTGAGATGTTGATTCTTATTTTTAATGGAAAAAAAAAAAAAATCGAAGAAAGTACAAAAAGATAACGAGAGCTAAGCGTCTGTTCCCACAATGTACCCATAAGGTCGCCACAAAGACATGCTAGCCAAAACCGCAGTCCCCCACCTCCCACTGGCCTGAAGTTGCAGCCCTTAGCAGCTGGAGAAGTGAAAGTGCTGAGTACTACTCACTGCCATGACGAGCTCAAAAGGATATTTGTAGACACGAACTGGGGACTGGTATTTCTGCACCATTTTTTACTATGCACCTGTAATAGAAAGAAATTGGAAAATTTTAGATCTCGTACACCAAACACTGCAATATATTCTAGCAATTTTCACAAACAGACATTACTAGAAGTCTTAACTCTTTCTCAGAAATAGAAAGGAGGAGATATATTAGGAGGAGTATGTTGCTTAGCAAGTCAGTGGCAGAGACAGAACAAAAGGCAGGTCTCTGCAGTCCCAGACCAGTGCTGTGTCCAGCACATGGTAGCATCCTCAGCTGCTTCCCAACACTAATGCAGTAAATTCAACTTGGAGCTCCAACAAAACTCACGACAATTAAAGCACAAAACACAGATGTAAAGCTAGAATCAATTATACTCTGGAGAAGGAGCCTGTCTTAGGAGCCTTGCAAAGCTTAAAGGGTGATTCTTCCCCCATCCCCCTTTTCTGCATTACATTTGTAATCTTTACGCAAAATCCCCCTTGTTGAAAGGTTCCACGTCTTCCCATATCCTGTGTTTTAAAGGCTTTCGTGCACAAAGTAGCATTCACTCGTTTTAACCCACTAGAAGAAAGGAAAAGGAAACAGCATGCTTAAAGAACATGCCTCATGCTAAGCTAGCAATCGCATCCCACTGACTGGATGCCCACTGCTTCCAGCTGAACCAAGGAAATAACTGCACGCAATGGAAACAATTCGGTTCTCAGCATTTCACTTCTCCTAGCCACCTCTCACTGTTCTCATCAGGATTCCTCCCTCAGACTCTCTTGCTGGGGTTTTAACCCTCAAATATGCATCAATAACCAGCATCTCAAGGAAATACATAAACCATTAAAAAAAAGGTTATTAGGCTGCTTTCTGCAATTCCTTTGGGTTCCTTTATATTGCTCCTATTAATACCATCTATGAACATCAGAAACACAAAAGACTGGACGGCTGGTTTGAGACACTATGCTGATTTCACCCCACTCAAATTCCACTGCTAAGCAGACACAGCCCTCGGCAACATGACGCAGTGTAGCGCTGAACTCAACAATCAGAGCATTAAGACAACTTATCCCTGACATTTTAAGCCCAAAAATGAAGGTAAAAGATGCATTAAAAGGCAAACAGCAATAGATTCTCCCTCAGAAAGACTGCTGCAAAATGCCGTTACACAGTAAAATCAAAGCAAGGAGAGGGGGGAAAAAAAAAGACTTTAAAAGTCTGAGTACCTGAGAATAGGGTATGTTTGTAGAAGGGTCTCGCAATTGGATAGTAACACAGCAGAGGATCACGTTACCCAAGGAGCAACGCTCAGAACTTGCTGGATCTCTAGGAGTCTTACTGGTACTAAAAGCCAATCCACACAGAACAAGTAAATGAAGAGCGAATGCATCAGCAGAGCATCCAACTCAAATTGAAGTGAGCGGAGCAGGCACAAGCAAACACCCAGGAAGCTCGGACTGCTATCACATATCAGATACCCGAGCCAAGAGGCATGGGGCACCTTGTAATGCAACGCCGTAATATGATTAGGCAAGCACGATACCTAGGCTGTGCAGGAACCTTCCCAGTTAAGTGCAAATATAGCAAGAGAAGTGTATTTAGCTGTGATCTTGCTCCCTGTTCTGACTTTGCCTGCTAAATCAGGAATTTCTGCACCTCTGTAGAAGCGGGTCGGGGACCTCCACAGGAGGAAGTCTCAGGACAGACCAGTCAGTATAGAATCACCCACAGCCCAGAAACAAAGTCACCAGCAACAGAACAAGGGGATGGCACAAGCTGTAGTTCAGCAGCCTTAACCACACTGCTTGGACAGATCTGTTGCTCCCTGGCAGCTGCAATACCGCATTGCCACAGGTTTGTTGCCCCATACTTCTCTGGCTGAGGGAAGTTTGAGAAAAAGAGCCAGTGACTATTACATCCATGGGAAGCTGTGGAAGAAAGCTGATAACTCACACCTGACCTAGAAATCGTTCATACCTTGGGGAAAGTGCAGTGGCAGACCTTTTATGCCCCCTCCTCAAAAGAGAGCTGCAAGACACTCATTCTGCTTCTCCAAGCAAGACAGACTCCAGCTATAACTCCTGAAGAAAAAAAATAAATAAATAAATCAGAAGAGGCAGTAAAAGGTAGCTACTCAGTGCACAGATACAGATGGATGATTAGCACTGACGACAAAGTAAGATTTCTCAGGTGTTACCACTGGGCAGCTGGGCCACGTTAGCTAGAGACATGCATCTTCATAGGGCTTTAGAACCAAAAAGACAGACATGTTTTTAAAGTCATCTCATGTGTTCCACTCAAATTATAAACAGATCTGTTCAACTACCTTGTAAAGAAAACCAGAAAGAAACCACACAGCTACAGAAATACGTCTGCTGCTTAAACAACCATCACACCACTCCAGATTCTACAGTGGCCCAGGCTACCTGCTCTACTTCCTATTTGCACCTGGCTAAAAGCACATATCAGGAAACAGCTCAGCTGAAGAGCAGCAACTCAGTAATCTGCAGGTTGATCACTCAGAATCCCCAATCCACAGCTAGATGCAGACCTGTAGCCATCCACTGGGTAACACCAGGGAAGAGCACGATTTCAGCTGGCCAAGCCCATTGCAGTTTGTAAAAATTCAGACAAGCTGGAGCTGTCAATGCATTGAAGCAACATATCCAGCTATTAATCACTTTAGCCATCCCAATTAGATATGAAAAGTGTTTCAATTATTGCACACCTGAACACAGCAAACAGCAGCAGCTACCACACTTCACACAGCATCCTGTGACACACCGACAGCAACGCCAACAGCACAGAGACTCAACAGCCTGCAGCTCCCTGCAGAGTCCAGCTGGCCTGCGTACTCCCTTTTGCTACAACCCATACAGCAATTCACAGAGAACCAAACCCCAGAAGGCAGAGAGTTAATTATAAGCTTGAGATACACCAGCTGGCACTGCACCAGGGGAAGGAAGGCATGGAAGAGGGCATGAAATGGAAGAATACAAACCCTGATGGCACATGCATTTCCTGGCTGTAACTGGCAGCATTTCAGAGAAATGGCGAATTCTTAACAAGAAGTAGTGTACGCATGGCATGCAAAGCTACCGCTACGTATGAGCTGAGCTTGAAGACTGTGAGGGCTCCCATGAGGAGTACACATCACTACACATGCAGAAAAGGCAAGTGAGGCAGCGATATTAACTATGCTTCCATTTTTTTTTTAGAATCATCCACTATGTACCTGAGGGATTTCCCATATGCTTAACTTTTATCCTACTATTTGTAGGAGAGGCTTACTTGACAGAATACAACCAGATGGTCGGAAATCAGAAATTGAGTTTATATATTAAATATACATAAAGCCCTGAACCAAAGCCCCCAACCCCTGCTTCTCATCCAGGCTAGTATGAACTCATTCAGCTCTTTCCACATTAGAGCACTGCCTGTTGGATGGTGAAACTCAACAAGTGACTTTATTAACTTCTCCCACCTGTGGTGGCTTCTTTTCAGCTGGAAGAGAACAACTGAGCAATTTTTTTTGTCTTGTTTTTGACAAAGAATTGCTGAAAATAGCAGAATTCCAGACTTCCTAAAATACTATTACAACATGTGAAACCCAGCTGTAGCACCCAGCCAAGTTGGTATTTCCAGTTAGAAAAGAGGGACTCTGCAGAGGCTGTAGCCTTTCCTCCCCTCTTCTAGAGTAAGGTGGAGAGAAAGGCATGTAACATTTCCTCTGCCTGAAACACCTTTCACTTAGGTAGACGTTGACACAGTAGCCGATGCTTTACACACACAATAAGATGGTACCAAGCTGTAGGATATTTATTAGAGCTCTTTCACATAAGAACTTGAGAACAAGTCTTCTGTAGCTTGACATAAGGAAACTTCAAAGTGGAATGGTGCCAGCGTAAGCCTTTACTATCTTTTAGAAGCAGACATCTTCTCAGGCAAGACTTCATCTTACCCCCTGAGAAACATCTATGGTGCAGGGTGAAGCAGCACGGAGGTCTGCAAGCTGGCATATTGCTGTGGAGCCTGGCCACCACTCTGTACACCTTGCAGAGATGCCTGGAGTCCTGTTGTGGGTTATAATCAAAGACAAGCAACACAAACATTCAAACAACAGCATTCACACGTTCTTTACAACACAATAAGGAACAGTCTCTTTGGCTGAAAGGGGAAGAAGAAAAAGGACCTACGTACAGCATTCTGCTCTCAAAGCCTTGTAAAGCTAGCAGTTTCTTCCATATAGGTATCAAAATAAGCTCCATGCCTAATACTTCCACCCCTTCATCTCACAAGTTAATTTTCTCACCAAAGAACGCTTACTGAACTTTTATGCAGAGCCACATACTAAGTCCCTGGTATTTGCCAACCTGCAGCAGTAGATAAGCTTTCTTGAAGGAAAGCCCCTCATTCCTCACCTTACTACTCCATAGGAAGTCATACTACGCCATTTTATCTATCAACAGTATAGTCAATAGTTTAATACTCAAGTTCAATTTAAGAATTGAGACATGCTTCAGCTTCACACGTAAAACAACAGTAGGTTCAGTCAGCAGGTCACTTGACAGTGCAACCAAGCACCAGCACAAAACAGTTTCAGCTTGCCCCAAGCAAAGCTGGCAGTCATACTTTCTCTGAGCACAGGTATGCTGTACACAGGCACGCTGTACACAGGCACACTCATTAGCCCAATCAGACAAGTGGTGCCATCAGCACAACCCACTTCTCACTGTCCGCAAGCCGATTTTACTCCTTGGAAGAGTTAAGCCAAGTGACCCAGACAACAGCACATGCTTGGTTTAACCCTGCCCTAAAGCCAGTGGGGTTTTGTACAGAAGCTGACCCAAATACATCAATACATTTAGTAGCAATTTACCAGGGTCAGCCTTTGAGTTTACAAATACTTCAGAGTCAGTTTTTTTGTTTGTTGTTTTTTGTTCCTTTGGGGTTTTTAACTTTAAGACCCACAGAGAGCTCAGTAGACCGAGTGCCACACTGTTAGGAGCAGCAGCAAGGCTGACGCTCACACACAAAAGGAGCTGAGGTCCCACTCGCTGCTCTCTCCACACTGCAGGTGAGCCCACTCTGAAGCAAAGCACCACCAGCCTTCAGCGAGAGGAGATCCAACCTTTATCCAACTTCCTCTAAGTAGGATGGAAACCAGCAAACTTTAAAACATTTTTTTTTTTTTAAGGTAAACCTGAAGCAATCCTCAGCCAGCCTGCCAGCTTGAGCCTGCCGCTCACCACCACTCGGGTTTTTACCCGCTCCCTCCCTAATCCCCGCAGGATTATGACTAAAATTTCCCTCTCAGCTCCCCCGAGCTGCACGGATAACGGCTCCCGGCACCCCACACACCCTCCCCAG